>NW_027462497.1:0-50834 GCF_050947455.1 Rhinoderma darwinii
GAAGCACTGTATTTGACTTCTATGGATGTTTCCCAGGCGAGCTATTGACAAGTAAATCCTAGACGCTCGATCTTGGTTACTTTCGCTTTCGCGGCTGGCAGCAAAGTTCAGAACCATGTTTCTGTGAATAACTTTTGAACCGTAAGTCACAGACGCTCGCTCTTGGCTGCATTCGTTTCAGCTCGTGGCAGCCAGTCTAAAAAACACAATCTTGGACTTCTCTGGATGTTTCCCAGGCGAGCTATTGGCAGCATGTTCAGAACCACTGTTTCTGAGGCTAATTCTTGAACCGTAAGTCATAGACGCTCGATCTTGGCGGCATTCGTCTCAGCGCCTGGCAATTAGTATAGAAGCACTGTTTCCCACTGTTTCTGAGGCTAATTCTTGAACCGTAAGTCATAGACGCTCAATCTTGGCGGCATTCGTCTCAGCACCTGGCAATTAGTATAGAAGCACTGTCTTTGACTTCTCTGGATGTTTCCCAGGCGAGCTATTGACAAGTAAATCCTAGACGCTCGATCTTGGTTATTTTCGCTTTCGCGGCTGGCAGCAAAGTTCAGAACCATGTTTCTGTGAATAACTTTTGAACCGTAAGTCACAGACGCTCGCTCTTGGCTGCATTCGTTTCAGCTCGTGGCAGCCAGTCTAAAAAACACTATCTTTGACTTCTCTGGATGTTTCCCAGGCGAGCTATTGGCAGCATGTTCAGAACCACTGTTTCTGAGGCTAATTATTGAACCGTAAGTCTTAGACGCTCGATCTTGGCGGCATTCGTCTCAGCGCCTGGCAATTAGTATAGAAGCACTGTCTTTGACTTCTCTGGATGTTTCCCAGGCGAGCTATTGACAAGTAAATCCTAGACGCTCGATCTTGGTTATTTTCGCTTTCGCGGCTGGCAGCAAAGTTCAGAACCATGTTTCTGTGAATAACTCTTGAACCGTAAGTCACAGACGCTCGCTCTTGGCTGCATTCGTTTCAGCTCGTGGCAGCCAGTCTAAAAAACACAATCTTGGACTTCTCTGGATGTTTCCCAGGCGAGCTATTGGCAGCATGTTCAGAACCACTGTTTCTGAGGCTAATTCTTGAACCGTAAGTCATAGACGCTCGATCTTGGCGGCATTCGTCTCAGCGCCTGGCAATTAGTATAGAAGCACTGTTTCCCACTGTTTCTGAGGCTAATTCTTGAACCGTAAGTCATAGACGCTCAATCTTGGCGGCATTCGTCTCAGCGCCTGGCAATTAGTATAGAAGCACTGTCTTTGACTTCTCTGGATGTTTCCCAGGCGAGCTATTGACAAGTAAATCCTAGACGCTCGATCTTGGTTATTTTCGCTTTCGCGGCTGGCAGCAAAGTTCAGAACCATGTTTCTGTGAATAACTCTTGAACCGTAAGTCACAGACGCTCGCTCTTGGCTGCATTCGTTTCAGCTCGTGGCAGCCAGTCTAAAAAAACACTATCTTGGACTTCTCTGGATGTTTCCCAGGCGAGCTATTGGCAGCATGTTCAGAACCACTGTTTCTGAGGCTAATTATTGAACCGTAAGTCTTAGACGCTCGATCTTGGCGGCATTCGTCTCAGCGCCTGGCAATTAGTATAGAAGCACTGTCTTTGACTTCTCTGGATGTTTCCCAGGCGAGCTATTGACAAGTAAATCCTAGACGCTCGATCTTGGTTATTTTCGCTTTCGCGGCTGGCAGCAAAGTTCAGAACCATGTTTCTGTGAATAACTCTTGAACCGTAAGTCACAGACGCTCGCTCTTGGCTGCATTCGTTTCAGCTCGTGGCAGCCAGTTTAAAAAACACTATCTTGGACTTCTCTGGATGTTTCCCAGGCGAGTTATTGGCAGCATGTTCAGAACCACTGTTTCTGAGGCTAATTCTTGAACCGTAAGTCATAGACGCTCGATCTTGGCGGCATTTGTTTAAGCGCCTGCCAATTAGTATAGAAGCACTGTTTCCCACTGTTTCTGAGGCTAATTCTTGAACCGTAAGTCATAGACGCTAGATCTTGGCGGCATTCGTCTCAGCGCCTGGCAATTAGTATAGAAGCACTGTATTTGACTTCTATGGATGTTTCCCAGGCGAGCTATTGACAAGTAAATCCTAGACGCTCGATCTTGGTTATTTTCGCTTTCGCGGCTGGCAGCAAAGTTCAGAACCATGTTTCTGTGAATAACTTTTGAACCGTAAGTCACAGACGCTCGCTCTTGGCTGCATTCGTTTCAGCTCGTGGCAGCCAGTCTAAAAAACACAATCTTGGACTTCTCTGGATGTTTCCCAGGCGAGCTATTGGCAGCATGTTCAGAACCACTGTTTCTGAGGCTAATTCTTGAACCGTAAGTCATAGACGCTCGATCTTGGCGGCATTCGTCTCAGCGCCTGGCAATTAGTATAGAAGCACTGTTTCCCACTGTTTCTGAGGCTAATTCTTGAACCGTAAGTCATAGACGCTCAATCTTGGCGGCATTCGTCTCAGCACCTGGCAATTAGTATAGAAGCACTGTCTTTGACTTCTCTGGATGTTTCCCAGGCGAGCTATTGACAAGTAAATCCTAGACGCTCGATCTTGGTTATTTTCGCTTTCGCGGCTGGCAGCAAAGTTCAGAACCATGTTTCTGTGAATAACTTTTGAACCGTAAGTCACAGACGCTCGCTCTTGGCTGAATTCGTTTCAGCTCGTGGCAGCCAGTCTAAAAAACACTATCTTGGACTTCTCTGGATGTTTCCCAGGCGAGCTATTGGCAGCATGTTCAGAACCACTGTTTCTGAAGCTAATTCTTGAACCGTGTCATAGACGCTCGATCTTGGCGGCATTCGTCTCAGCGCCTGGCAATTAGTATAGAAGCACTGTTTCCCACTGTTTCTGAGGCTAATTCTTGAACCGTAAGTCATAGACGCTAGATCTTGGCGGCATTCGTCTCAGCGCCTGGCAATTAGTATAGAAGCACTGTCTTTGACTTCTCTGGATGTTTCCCAGGCGAGCTATTGACAAGTAAATCCTAGACGCTCGATCTTGGTTATTTTCGCTTTCGCGGCTGGCAGCAAAGTTCAGAACCATGTTTCTGTGAATAACTTTTGAACCGTAAGTCACAGACGCTCGCTCTTGGCTGCATTCGTTTCAGCTCGTGGCAGCCAGTCTAAAAAACACAATCTTGGACTTCTCTGGATGTTTCCCAGGCGAGCTATTGGCAGCATGTTCAGAACCACTGTTTCTGAGGCTAATTCTTGAACCGTGTCATAGACGCTCGATCTTGGCGGCATTCGTCTCAGCGCCTGGCAATTAGTATAGAAGCACTGTTTCCCACTGTTTCTGAGGCTAATTCTTGAACCGTAAGTCATAGACGCTCGATCTTGGCGGCATTTGTTTAAGCGCCTGCCAATTAGTATAGAAGCACTGTTTCCCACTGTTTCTGAGGCTAATTCTTGAACCGTAAGTCATAGACGCTAGATCTTGGCGGCATTCGTCTCAGCGCCTGGCAATTAGTATAGAAGCACTGTATTTGACTTCTATGGATGTTTCCCAGGCGAGCTATTGACAAGCAAATCCTAGACGCTCGATCTTGGTTATTTTCGCTTTCGCGGCTGGCAGCAAAGTTCAGAACCATGTTTCTGTGAATAACTTTTGAACCGTAAGTCACAGACGCTCGCTCTTGGCTGCATTCGTTTCAGCTCGTGGCAGCCAGTCTAAAAAACACAATCTTGGACTTCTCTGGATGTTTCCCAGGCGAGCTATTGGCAGCATGTTCAGAACCACTGTTTCTGAGGCTAATTCTTGAACCGTAAGTCATAGACGCTCGATCTTGGCGGCATTCGTCTCAGCGCCAGGCAATTAGTATAGAAGCACTGTTTCCCACTGTTTCTGAGGCTAATTCTTGAACCGTAAGTCATAGACGCTCAATCTTGGCGGCATTCGTCTTAGCACCTGGCAATTAGAATAGAAGCACTGTCTTTGACTTCTCTGGATGTTTCCCAGGCGAGCTATTGACAAGTAAATCCTAGACGCTCGATCTTGGTTATTTTCGCTTTCGCGGCTGGCAGCAAAGTTCAGAACCATGTTTCTGTGAATAACTTTTGAACCGTAAGTCACAGACGCTCGCTCTTGGCTGCATTCGTTTCAGCTCGTGGCAGCCAGTCTAAAAAACACTATCTTGGACTTCTCTGGATGTTTCCCAGGCGAGCTATTGGCAGCATGTTCAGAACCACTGTTTCTGAAGCTAATTCTTGAACCGTGTCATAGACGCTCGATCTTGGCGGCATTCGTCTCAGCGCCTGGCAATTAGTATAGAAGCACTGTTTCCCACTGTTTCTGAGGCTAATTCTTGAACCGTAAGTCATAGACGCTAGATCTTGGCGGCATTCGTCTCAGCGCCTGGCAATTAGTATAGAAGCACTGTCTTTGACTTCTCTGGATGTTTCCCAGGCGAGCTATTGACAAGTAAATCCTAGACGCTCGATCTTGGTTATTTTCGCTTTCGCGGCTGGCAGCAAAGTTCAGAACCATGTTTC
This sequence comes from Rhinoderma darwinii, assembly GCF_050947455.1. Classification (NCBI taxonomy): domain Eukaryota; kingdom Metazoa; phylum Chordata; class Amphibia; order Anura; family Rhinodermatidae; genus Rhinoderma; species Rhinoderma darwinii. Next base: position 4,508 of record NW_027462497.1, read on the forward strand.
TGTGAATAACTCTTGAACCGTAAGTCACAGACGCTCGCTCTTGGCTGCATTCGTTTCAGCTCGTGGCAGCCAGTCTAAAAAACACAATCTTGGACTTCTCTGGATGTTTCCCAGGCGAGCTATTGGCAGCATGTTCAGAACCACTGTTTCTGTGGCTAATTCTTGAACCGTAAGTCATAGACGCTCGCTCTTGGCGGCATTCGTCTCAGCGCCTGGCAAATAGTATAGAAGCACTGTTTCCCACTGTTTCTGAGGCTAATTCTTGAACCGTAAGTCATAGACGCTCGATCTTGGCGGCATTTGTTTAAGCGCCTGCCAATTAGTATAGAAGCACTGTTTCCCACTGTTTCTGAGGCTAATTCTTGAACCGTAAGTCATAGACGCTAGATCTTGGCGGCATTCGTCTCAGCGCCTGGCAATTAGTATAGAAGCACTGTCTTTGACTTCTCTGGATGTTTCCCAGGCGAGCTATTGACAAGTAAATCCTAGACGCTCGATCTTGGTTATTTTCGCTTTCGCGGCTGGCAGCAAAGTTCAGAACCATGTTTCTGTGAATAACTTTTGAACCGTAAGTCACAGACGCTCGCTCTTGGCTGCATTCGTTTCAGCTCGTGGCAGCCAGTCTAAAAAACACAATCTTGGACTTCTCTGGATGTTTCCCAGGCGAGCTATTGGCAGCATGTTCAGAACCACTGTTTCTGAGGCTAATTCTTGAACCGTAAGTCATAGACGCTCGATCTTGGCGGCATTCGTCTCAGCGCCTGGCAATTAGTATAGAAGCACTGTTTCCCACTGTTTCTGAGGCTAATTCTTGAACCGTAAGTCATAGACGCTCAATCTTGGCGGCATTCGTCTTAGCACCTGGCAATTAGTATAGAAGCACTGTCTTTGACTTCTCTGGATGTTTCCCAGGCGAGCTATTGACAAGTAAATCCTAGACGCTCGATCTTGGTTATTTTCGCTTTCGCGGCTGGCAGCAAAGTTCAGAACCATGTTTCTGTGAATAACTTTTGAACCGTAAGTCACAGACGCTCGCTCTTGGCTGCATTCGTTTCAGCTCGTGGCAGCCAGTCTAAAAAACACTATCTTGGACTTCTCTGGATGTTTCCCAGGCGAGCTATTGGCAGCATGTTCAGAACCACTGTTTCTGAAGCTAATTCTTGAACCGTGTCATAGACGCTCGATCTTGGCGGCATTCGTCTCAGCGCCTGGCAATTAGTATAGAAGCACTGTTTCCCACTGTTTCTGAGGCTAATTCTTGAACCGTAAGTCATAGACGCTAGATCTTGGCGGCATTCGTCTCAGCGCCTGCCAATTAGTATAGAAGCACTGTTTCCCACTGTTTCTGAGGCTAATTCTTGAACCGTAAGTCATAGACGCTAGATCTTGGCGGCATTCGTCTCAGCGCCTGGCAATTAGTATAGAAGCACTGTATTTGACTTCTATGGATGTTTCCCAGGCGAGCTATTGACAAGCAAATCCTAGACGCTCGATCTTGGTTATTTTCGCTTTCGCGGCTGGCAGCAAAGTTCAGAACCATGTTTCTGTGAATAACTTTTGAACCGTAAGTCACAGACGCTCGCTCTTGGCTGCATTCGTTTCAGCTCGTGGCAGCCAGTCTAAAAAACACTATATTTGACTTCTCTGGATGTTTCCCAGGCGAGCTATTGGCAGCATGTTCAGAACCACTGTTTCTGAGGCTAATTCTTGAACCGTGTCATAGACGCTCGATCTTGGCGGCATTCGTCTCAGCGCCTGGCAATTAGTATAGAAGCACTGTTTCCCACTGTTTCTGAGGCTAATTCTTGAACCGTAAGTCATAAACGCTCGATCTTGGCGGCATTTGTTTAAGCGCCTGCCAATTAGAATAGAAGCACTGTTTCCCACTGTTTCTGAGGCTAATTCTTGAACCGTAAGTCATAGACGCTAGATCTTGGCGGCATTCGTCTCAGCGCCTGGCAATTAGTATATAAGCACTGTATTTGACTTCTATGGATGTTTCCCAGGCGAGCTATTGACAAGCAAATCCTAGACGCTCGATCTTGGTTATTTTCGCTTTCGCGGCTGGCAGCAAAGTTCAGAACCATGTTTCTGTGAATAACTTTTGAACCGTAAGTCACAGACGCTCGCTCTTGGCTGCATTCGTTTCAGCTCGTGGCAGCCAGTCTAAAAAACACTATCTTGGACTTCTCTGGATGTTTCCCAGGCGAGCTATTGGCAGCATGTTCAGAACCACTGTTTCTGAAGCTAATTCTTGAACCGTGTCATAGACGCTCGATCTTGGCGGCATTCGTCTCAGCGCCTGGCAATTAGTATAGAAGCACTGTTTCCCACTGTTTCTGAGGCTAATTCTTGAACCGTAAGTCATAGACGCTAGATCTTGGCGGCATTCGTCTCAGCGCCTGGCAATTAGTATAGAAGCACTGTCTTTGACTTCTCTGGATGTTTCCCAGGCGAGCTATTGACAAGTAAATCCTAGACGCTCGATCTTGGTTATTTTCGCTTTCGCGGCTGGCAGCAAAGTTCAGAACCATGTTTCTGTGAATAACTCTTGAACCGTAAGTCACAGACGCTCGCTCTTGGCTGCATTCGTTTCAGCTCGTGGCAGCCAGTCTAAAAAACACAATCTTGGACTTCTCTGGATGTTTCCCAGGCGAGCTATTGGCAGCATGTTCAGAACCACTGTTTCTGTGGCTAATTCTTGAACCGTAAGTCATAGACGCTCGCTCTTGGCGGCATTCGTCTCAGCGCCTGGCAAATAGTATAGAAGCACTGTTTCCCACTGTTTCTGAGGCTAATTCTTGAACCGTAAGTCATAGACGCTCGATCTTGGCGGCATTTGTTTAAGCGCCTGCCAATTAGTATAGAAGCACTGTTTCCCACTGTTTCTGAGGCTAATTCTTGAACCGTAAGTCATAGACGCTAGATCTTGGCGGCATTCGTCTCAGCGCCTGGCAATTAGTATAGAAGCACTGTCTTTGACTTCTCTGGATGTTTCCCAGGCGAGCTATTGACAAGTAAATCCTAGACGCTCGATCTTGGTTATTTTCGCTTTCGCGGCTGGCAGCAAAGTTCAGAACCATGTTTCTGTGAATAACTTTTGAACCGTAAGTCACAGACGCTCGCTCTTGGCTGCATTCGTTTCAGCTCGTGGCAGCCAGTCTAAAAAACACAATCTTGGACTTCTCTGGATGTTTCCCAGGCGAGCTATTGGCAGCATGTTCAGAACCACTGTTTCTGAGGCTAATTCTTGAACTGTAAGTCATAGACGCTCGATCTTGGCGGCATTCGTCTCAGCGCCTGGCAATTAGTATAGAAGCACTGTTTCCCACTGTTTCTGAGGCTAATTCTTGAACCGTAAGTCATAGACGCTCAATCTTGGCGGCATTCGTCTTAGCACCTGGCAATTAGTATAGAAGCACTGTCTTTGACTTCTCTGGATGTTTCCCAGGCGAGCTATTGACAAGTAAATCCTAGACGCTCGATCTTGGTTATTTTCGCTTTCGCGGCTGGCAGCAAAGTTCAGAACCATGTTTCTGTGAATAACTTTTGAACCGTAAGTCACAGACGCTCGCTCTTGGCTGCATTCGTTTCAGCTCGTGGCAGCCAGTCTAAAAAACACTATCTTGGACTTCTCTGGATGTTTCCCAGGCGAGCTATTGGCAGCATGTTCAGAACCACTGTTTCTGAAGCTAATTCTTGAACCGTGTCATAGACGCTCGATCTTGGCGGCATTCGTCTCAGCGCCTGGCAATTAGTATAGAAGCACTGTTTCCCACTGTTTCTGAGGCTAATTCTTGAACCGTAAGTCATAGACGCTAGATCTTGGCGGCATTCGTCTCAGCGCCTGGCAATTAGTATAGAAGCACTGTCTTTGACTTCTCTGGATGTTTCCCAGGCGAGCTATTGACAAGTAAATCCTAGACGCTCGATCTTGGTTATTTTCGCTTTCGCGGCTGGCAGCAAAGTTCAGAACCATGTTTCTGTGAATAACTCTTGAACCGTAAGTCACAGACGCTCGCTCTTGGCTGCATTCGTTTCAGCTCGTGGCAGCCAGTCTAAAAAACACAATCTTGGACTTCTCTGGATGTTTCCCAGGCGAGCTATTGGCAGCATGTTCAGAACCACTGTTTCTGAGGCTAATTCTTGAACCGTAAGTCATAGACGCTCGCTCTTGGCGGCATTCGTCTCAGCGCCTGGCAATTAGTATAGAAGCACTGTTTCCCACTGTTTCTGAGGCTAATTCTTGAACCGTAAGTCTTAGACGCTCGATCTTGGCGGCATTCGTCTCAGCGCCTGGCAATTAGTATAGAAGCACTGTCTTTGACTTCTCTGGATGTTTCCCAGGCGAGCTATTGACAAGTAAATCCTAGACGCTCGATCTTGGTTATTTTCGCTTTCGCGGCTGGCAGCAAAGTTCAGAACCATGTTTCTGTGAATAACTCTTGAACCGTAAGTCACAGACGCTCGCTCTTGGCTGCATTCGTTTCAGCTCGTGGCAGCCAGTCTAAAAAACACTATCTTGGACTTCTCTGGATGTTTCCCAGGCGAGTTATTGGCAGCATGTTCAGAACCACTGTTTCTGAGGCTAATTCTTGAACCGTAAGTCATAGACGCTCGATCTTGGCGGCATTTGTTTAAGCGCCTGCCAATTAGTATAGAAGCACTGTTTCCCACTGTTTCTGAGGCTAATTCTTGAACCGTAAGTCATAGACGCTACATCTTGGCGGCATTCGTCTCAGCGCCTGGCAATTAGTATAGAAGCACTGTATTTGACTTCTATGGATGTTTCCCAGGCGAGCTATTGACAAGTAAATCCTAGACGCTCGATCTTGGTTATTTTCGCTTTCGCGGCTGGCAGCAAAGTTCAGAACCATGTTTCTGTGAATAACTTTTGAACCGTAAGTCACAGACGCTCGCTCTTGGCTGCATTCGTTTCAGCTCGTGGCAGCCAGTCTAAAAAACACAATCTTGGACTTCTCTGGATGTTTCCCAGGCGAGCTATTGGCAGCATGTTCAGAACCACTGTTTCTGAGGCTAATTCTTGAACCGTAAGTCATAGACGCTCGATCTTGGCGGCATTCGTCTCAGCGCCTGGCAATTAGTATAGAAGCACTGTTTCCCACTGTTTCTGAGGCTAATTCTTGAACCGTAAGTCATAGACGCTCAATCTTGGCGGCATTCGTCTCAGCACCTGGCAATTAGTATAGAAGCACTGTCTTTGACTTCTCTGGATGTTTCCCAGGCGAGCTATTGACAAGTAAATCCTAGACGCTCGATCTTGGTTATTTTCGCTTTCGCGGCTGGCAGCAAAGTTCAGAACCATGTTTCTGTGAATAACTTTTGAACCGTAAGTCACAGACGCTCGCTCTTGGCTGAATTCGTTTCAGCTCGTGGCAGCCAGTCTAAAAAACACTATCTTGGACTTCTCTGGATGTTTCCCAGGCGAGCTATTGGCAGCATGTTCAGAACCACTGTTTCTGAAGCTAATTCTTGAACCGTGTCATAGACGCTCGATCTTGGCGGCATTCGTCTCAGCGCCTGGCAATTAGTATAGAAGCACTGTTTCCCACTGTTTCTGAGGCTAATTCTTGAACCGTAAGTCATAGACGCTAGATCTTGGCGGCATTCGTCTCAGCGCCTGGCAATTAGTATAGAAGCACTGTCTTTGACTTCTCTGGATGTTTCCCAGGCGAGCTATTGACAAGTAAATCCTAGACGCTCGATCTTGGTTATTTTCGCTTTCGCGGCTGGCAGCAAAGTTCAGAACCATGTTTCTGTGAATAACTTTTGAACCGTAAGTCACAGACGCTCGCTCTTGGCTGCATTCGTTTCAGCTCGTGGCAGCCAGTCTAAAAAACACAATCTTGGACTTCTCTGGATGTTTCCCAGGCGAGCTATTGGCAGCATGTTCAGAACCACTGTTTCTGAGGCTAATTCTTGAACCGTGTCATAGACGCTCGATCTTGGCGGCATTCGTCTCAGCGCCTGGCAATTAGTATAGAAGCACTGTTTCCCACTGTTTCTGGGGCTAATTCTTGAACCGTAAGTCATAGACGCTCGATCTTGGCGGCATTTGTTTAAGCGCCTGCCAATTAGTATAGAAGCACTGTTTCCCACTGTTTCTGAGGCTAATTCTTGAACCGTAAGTCATAGACGCTAGATCTTGGCGGCATTCGTCTCAGCGCCTGGCAATTAGTATAGAAGCACTGTATTTGACTTCTATGGATGTTTCCCAGGCGAGCTATTGACAAGCAAATCCTAGACGCTCGATCTTGGTTATTTTCGCTTTCGCGGCTGGCAGCAAAGTTCAGAACCATGTTTCTGTGAATAACTTTTGAACCGTAAGTCACAGACGCTCGCTCTTGGCTGCATTCGTTTCAGCTCGTGGCAGCCAGTCTAAAAAACACTATATTTGACTTCTCTGGATGTTTCCCAGGCGAGCTATTGGCAGCATGTTCAGAACCACTGTTTCTGAGGCTAATTCTTGAACCGTGTCATAGACGCTCGATCTTGGCGGCATTCGTCTCAGCGCCTGGCAATTAGTATAGAAGCACTGTTTACCACTGTTTCTGAGGCTAATTCTTGAACCGTAAGTCATAGACGCTAGATCTTGGCGGCATTCGTCTCAGCGCCTGGCAATTAGTATAGAAGCACTGTCTTTGACTTCTCTGGATGTTTCCCAGGCGAGCTATTGACAAGTAAATCCTAGACGCTCGATCTTGGTTATTTTCGCTTTCGCGGCTGGCAGCAAAGTTCAGAACCATGTTTCTGTGAATAACTCTTGAACCGTAAGTCACAGACGCTCGCTCTTGGCTGCATTCGTTTCAGCTCGTGGCAGCCAGTCTAAAAAACACAATCTTGGACTTCTCTGGATGTTTCCCAGGCGAGCTATTGGCAGCATGTTCAGAACCACTGTTTCTGAGGCTAATTCTTGAACCGTAAGTCATAGACGCTCGCTCTTGGCGGCATTCGTCTCAGCGCCTGGCAATTAGTATAGAAGCACTGTTTCCCACTGTTTCTGAGGCTAATTCTTGAACCGTAAGTCATAGACGCTCGATCTTGGCGGCATTTGTTTAAGCGCCTGCCAATTAGTATAGAAGCACTGTTTCCCACTGTTTCTGAGGCTAATTCTTGAACCGTAAGTCATAGACGCTAGATCTTGGCGGCATTCGTCTCAGCGCCTGGCAATTAGTATAGAAGCACTGTATTTGACTTCTATGGATGTTTCCCAGGCGAGCTATTGACAAGCAAATCCTATACGCTCGATCTTGGTTATTTTCGCTTTCGCGGCTGGCAGCAAAGTTCAGAACCATGTTTCTGTGAATAACTTTTGAACCGTAAGTCACAGACGCTCGCTCTTGGCTGCATTCGTTTCAGCTCGTGGCAGCCAGTCTAAAAAACACAATCTTGGACTTCTCTGGATGTTTCCCAGGCGAGCTATTGGCAGCATGTTCAGAACCACTGTTTCTGAGGCTAATTCTTGAACCGTAAGTCATAGACGCTCGATCTTGGCGGCATTCGTCTCAGCGCCTGGCAATTAGTATAGAAGCACTGTTTCCCACTGTTTCTGAGGCTAATTCTTGAACCGTAAGTCATAGACGCTCAATCTTGGCGGCATTCGTCTTAGCACCTGGCAATTAGTATAGAAGCACTGTCTTTGACTTCTCTGGATGTTTCCCAGGCGAGCTATTGACAAGTAAATCCTAGACGCTCGATCTTGGTTATTTTCGCTTTCGCGGCTGGCAGCAAAGTTCAGAACCATGTTTCTGTGAATAACTTTTGAACCGTAAGTCACAGACGCTCGCTCTTGGCTGCATTCGTTTCAGCTCGTGGCAGCCAGTCTAAAAAACACTATCTTGGACTTCTCTGGATGTTTCCCAGGCGAGCTATTGGCAGCATGTTCAGAACCACTGTTTCTGAAGCTAATTCTTGAACCGTGTCATAGACGCTCGATCTTGGCGGCATTCGTCTCAGCGCCTGGCAATTAGTATAGAAGCACTGTTTCCCACTGTTTCTGAGGCTAATTCTTGAACCGTAAGTCATAGACGCTAGATCTTGGCGGCATTCGTCTCAGCGCCTGGCAATTAGTATAGAAGCACTGTCTTTGACTTCTCTGGATGTTTCCCAGGCGAGCTATTGACAAGTAAATCCTAGACGCTCGATCTTGGTTATTTTCGCTTTCGCGGCTGGCAGCAAAGTTCAGAACCATGTTTCTGTGAATAACTCTTGAACCGTAAGTCACAGACGCTCGCTCTTGGCTGCATTCGTTTCAGCTCGTGGCAGCCAGTCTAAAAAACACAATCTTGGACTTCTCTGGATGTTTCCCAGGCGAGCTATTGGCAGCATGTTCAGAACCACTGTTTCTGAGGCTAATTCTTGAACCGTAAGTCATAGACGCTCGCTCTTGGCGGCATTCGTCTCAGCGCCTGGCAATTAGTATAGAAGCACTGTTTCCCACTGTTTCTGAGGCTAATTCTTGAACCGTAAGTCTTAGACGCTCGATCTTGGCGGCATTCGTCTCAGCGCCTGGCAATTAGTATAGAAGCACTGTCTTTGACTTCTCTGGATGTTTCCCAGGCGAGCTATTGACAAGTAAATCCTAGACGCTCGATCTTGGTTATTTTCGCTTTCGCGGCTGGCAGCAAAGTTCAGAACCATGTTTCTGTGAATAACTCTTGAACCGTAAGTCACAGACGCTCGCTCTTGGCTGCATTCGTTTCAGCTCGTGGCAGCCAGTCTAAAAAACACTATCTTGGACTTCTCTGGATGTTTCCCAGGCGAGTTATTGGCAGCATGTTCAGAACCACTGTTTCTGAGGCTAATTCTTGAACCGTAAGTCATAGACGCTCGATCTTGGCGGCATTCGTCTCAGCGCCTGGCAATTAGTATGGAAGCACTATTTCCCACTGTTTCTGAGGCTAATTCTTGAACCGTAAGTCATAGACGCTCAATCTTGGCGGCATTCGTCTCAGCACCTGGCAATTAGTATAGAAGCACTGTCTTTGACTTCTCTGGATGTTTCCCAGGCGAGCTATTGACAAGTAAATCCTAGACGCTCGATCTTGGTTATTTTCGCTTTCGCGGCTGGCAGCAAAGTTCAGAACCATGTTTCTGTGAATAACTTTTGAACCGTAAGTCACAGACGCTCGCTCTTGGCTGCATTCGTTTCAGCTCGTGGCAGCCAGTCTAAAAAACACTATCTTTGACTTCTCTGGATGTTTCCCAGGCGAGCTATTGGCAGCATGTTCAGAACCACTGTTTCTGAGGCTAATTCTTAAACCGTGTCATAGACGCTCGATCTTGGCGGCATTCGTCTCAGCGCCTGGCAATTAGTATAGAAGCACTGTTTCCGAGGCTAATTCTTGAACCGTAAGTCATAGACGCTAGATCTTGGCGGCATTCGTTTCAGCGCCTGGCAATTAGTATAGAAGCACCGTCTTTGACTTCTCTGGATGTTTCCCAGGCGAGCTTTTGACAAGTAAATCCTAGACGCTCGATCTTGGTTATTTTCGCTTTCGCGGCTGGCAGCAAAGTTCAGAACCATGTTTCTGTGAATAACTTTTGAACCGTAAGTCACAGACGCTCGCTCTTGGCTGCATTCGTTTCAGCTCGTGGCAGCCAGTCTAAAAAACACAATCTTGGACTTCTCTGGATGTTTCCCAGGCAAGCTATTGGCAGCATGTTCAGAACCACTGTTTCTGAGGCTAATTCTTGAACCGTAAGTCATAGACGCTCGATCTTGGCGGCATTCGTCTCAGCGCCTGGCAATTAGTATAGAAGCACTGTTTCCCACTGTTTCTGAGGCTAATTCTTGAACCGTAAGTCATAGACGCTAGATGTTGGCGGCATTCGTCTCAGCGCCTGGCAATTAGTATAGAAGCACTGTCTTTGACGTCTCTGGATGTTTCCCAGGCGAGCTATTGACAAGTAAATCCTAGACGCTCGATCTTGGTTATTTTCGCTTTCGCGGCTGGCAGCAAAGTTCAGAACCATGTTTCTGTGAATAACTTTTGAACCGTAAGTCACAGACGCTCGCTCTTGGCTGCATTCGTTTCAGCTCGTGGCAGCCAGTCTAAAAAACACTATCTTTGACTTCTCTGGATGTTTCCCAGGCGAGCTATTGGCAGCATGTTCAGAACCACTGTTTCTGAGGCTAATTCTTGAACCGTAAGTCATAGACGCTCGCTCTTGGCGGCATTCGTCTCAGCGCCTGGCAGTTAGTATAGAAGCACTGTTTCCCACTGTTTCTGAGGCTAATTCTTGAACCGTAAGTCATAGACGCTAGATCTTGGCGGCATTCGTCTCAGCGCCTGGCAATTAGTATAGAAGCACTGTCTTTGACTTCTCTGGATGTTTCCCAGGCGAGCTATTGACAAGTAAATCCTAGACGCTCGATCTTGGTTATTTTCGCTTTCGCGGCTGGCAGCAAAGTTCAGAACCATGTTTCTGTGAATAACTCTTGAACCGTAAGTCACAGACGCTCGCTCTTGGCTGCATTCGTTTCAGCTCGTGGCAGCCAGTCTAAAAAACACTATCTTGGACTTCTCTTGATGTTTCCCAGGCGAGCTATTGGCAGCATGTTCAGAACCACTGTTTCTGAGGCTAATTATTGAACCGTAAGTCTTAGACGCTCGATCTTGGCGGCATTCGTCTCAACGCCTGGCAATTAGTATAGAAGCACTGTCTTTGACTTCTCTGGATGTTTCCCAGGCGAGCTATTGACAAGTAAATCCTAGACGCTCGATCTTGGTTATTTTCGCTTTCGTTTCGCGGCTGGCAGCAAAGTTCAGAACCAAGTTTCTGTGAATAACTCTTGAACCGTAAGTCACAGACGCTCGCTCTTGGCTGCATTCGTTTCAGCTCGTGGCAGCCAGTCTAAAAAACACTATCTTGGACTTCTCTGGATGTTTCCCAGGCGAGTTATTGGCAGCATGTTCAGAACCACTGTTTCTGAGGCTAATTCTTGAACCGTAAGTCATAGACGCTCGATCTTGGCGGCATTTGTTTAAGCGCCTGCCAATTAGTATAGAAGCACTGTTTCCCACTGTTTCTGAGGCTAATTCTTGAACCGTGAGTCATAGACGCTAGATCTTGGCGGCATTCGTCTCAGCGCCTGGCAATTAGTATAGAAGCACTGTATTTGACTTCTATGGATGTTTCCCAGGCGAGCTATTGACAAGTAAATCCTAGACGCTCGATCTTGGTTATTTTCGCTTTCGCGGCTGGCAGCAAAGTTCAGAACCATGTTTCTGTGAATAACTTTTGAACCGTAAGTCACAGACGCTCGCTCTTGGCTGCATTCGTTTCAGCTCGTGGCAGCCAGTCTAAAAAACACAATCTTGGACTTCTCTGGATGTTTCCCAGGCGAGCTATTGGCAGCATGTTCAGAACCACTGTTTCTGAGGCTAATTCTTGAACCGTAAGTCATAGACGCTCGATCTTGGCGGCATTCGTCTCAGCGCCTGGCAATTAGTATAGAAGCACTGTTTCCCACTGTTTCTGAGGCTAATTCTTGAACCGTAAGTCATAGACGCTCAATCTTGGCGGCATTCGTCTCAGCACCTGGCAATTAGTATAGAAGCACTGTCTTTGACTTCTCTGGATGTTTCCCAGGCGAGCTATTGACAAGTAAATCCTAGACGCTCGATCTTGGTTATTTTCGCTTTCGCGGCTGGCAGCAAAGTTCAGAACCATGTTTCTGTGAATAACTTTTGAACCGTAAGTCACAGACGCTCGCTCTTGGCTGCATTCGTTTCAGCTCGTGGCAGCCAGTCTAAAAAACACTATCTTTGACTTCTCTGGATGTTTCCCAGGCGAGCTATTGGCAGCATGTTCAGAACCACTGTTTCTGAGGCTAATTATTGAACCGTAAATCTTAGACGCTCGATCTTGGCGGCATTCATCTCAGCGCCTGGCAATTAGTATAGAAGCACTGTCTTTGACTTCTCTGGATGTTTCCCAGGCGAGCTATTGACAAGTAAATCCTAGACGCTCGATCTTGGTTATTTTCGCTTTCGCGGCTGGCAGCAAAGTTCAGAACCATGTTTCTGTGAATAACTCTTGAACCGTAAGTCACAGACGCTCGCTCTTGGCTGCATTCGTTTCAGCTCGTGGCAGCCAGTCTAAAAAACACTATCTTGGACTTCTCTTGATGTTTCCCAGGCGAGCTATTGGCAGCATGTTCAGAACCACTGTTTCTGAGGCTAATTATTGAACCGTAAGTCTTAGACGCTCGATCTTGGCGGCATTCGTCTCAGCGCCTGGCAATTAGTATAGAAGCACTGTCTTTGACTTCTCTGGATGTTTCCCAGGCGAGCTATTGACAAGTAAATCCTAGACGCTCGATCTTGGTTATTTTCGCTTTCGCGGCTGGCAGCAAAGTTCAGAACCATGTTTCTGTGAATAACTCTTGAACCGTAAGTCACAGACGCTCGCTCTTGGCTGCATTCGTTTCAGCTCGTGGCAGCCAGTCTAAAAAACACTATCTTGGACTTCTCTGGATGTTTCCCAGGCGAGTTATTGGCAGCATGTTCAGAACCACTGTTTCTGAGGCTAATTCTTGAACCGTAAGTCATAGACGCTCGATCTTGGCGGCATTTGTTTAAGCGCCTGCCAATTAGTATAGAAGCACTGTTTCCCACTGTTTCTGAGGCTAATTCATGAACCGTGAGTCATAGACGCTAGATCTTGGCGGCATTCGTCTCAGCGCCTGGCAATTAGTATAGAAGCACTGTATTTGACTTCTATGGATGTTTCCCAGGCGAGCTATTGACAAGTAAATCCTAGACGCTCGATCTTGGTTATTTTCGCTTTCGCGGCTGGCAGCAAAGTTCAGAACCATGTTTCTGTGAATAACTTTTGAACCGTAAGTCACAGACGCTCGCTCTTGGCTGCATTCGTTTCAGCTCGTGGCAGCCAGTCTAAAAAACACAATCTTGGACTTCTCTGGATGTTTCCCAGGCGAGCTATTGGCAGCATGTTCAGAACCACTGTTTCTGAGGCTAATTCTTGAACCGTAAGTCATAGACGCTCGATCTTGGCGGCATTCGTCTCAGCGCCTGGCAATTAGTATAGAAGCACTGTTTCCCACTGTTTCTGAGGCTAATTCTTGAACCGTAAGTCATAGACGCTCAATCTTGGCGGCATTCGTCTCAGCACCTGGCAATTAGTATAGAAGCACTGTCTTTGACTTCTCTGGATGTTTCCCAGGCGAGCTATTGACAAGTAAATCCTAGACGCTCGATCTTGGTTATTTTCGCTTTCGCGGCTGGCAGCAAAGTTCAGAACCATGTTTCTGTGAATAACTTTTGAACCGTAAGTCACAGACGCTCGCTCTTGGCTGCATTCGTTTCAGCTCGTGGCAGCCAGTCTAAAAAACACTATCTTTGACTTCTCTGGATGTTTCCCAGGCGAGCTATTGGCAGCATGTTCAGAACCACTGTTTCTGAGGCTAATTATTGAACCGTAAGTCTTAGACGCTCGATCTTGGCGGCATTCGTCTCAGCGCCTGGCAATTAGTATAGAAGCACTGTCTTTGACTTCTCTGGATGTTTCCCAGGCGAGCTATTGACAAGTAAATCCTAGACGCTCGATCTTGGTTATTTTCGCTTTCGCGGCTGGCAGCAAAGTTCAGAACCATGTTTCTGTGAATAACTCTTGAACCGTAAGTCACAGACGCTCGCTCTTGGCTGCATTCGTTTCAGCTCGTGGCAGCCAGTCTAAAAAACACTATCTTGGACTTCTCTGGATGTTTCCCAGGCGAGTTATTGGCAGCATGTTCAGAACCACTGTTTCTGAGGCTAATTCTTGAACCGTAAGTCATAGACGCTCGATCTTGGCGGCATTTGTTTAAGCGCCTGCCAATTAGTATAGAAGCACTGTTTCCCACTGTTTCTGAGGCTAATTCTTGAACCGTGAGTCATAGACGCTAGATCTTGGCGGCATTCGTCTCAGCGCCTGGCAATTAGTATAGAAGCACTGTATTTGACTTCTATGGATGTTTCCCAGGCGAGCTATTGACAAGTAAATCCTAGACGCTCGATCTTGGTTATTTTCGCTTTCGCGGCTGGCAGCAAAGTTCAGAACCATGTTTCTGTGAATAACTTTTGAACCGTAAGTCACAGACGCTCGCTCTTGGCTGCATTCGTTTCAGCTCGTGGCAGCCAGTCTAAAAAACACAATCTTGGACTTCTCTGGATGTTTCCCAGGCGAGCTATTGGCAGCATGTTCAGAACCACTGTTTCTGAGGCTAATTCTTGAACCGTAAGTCATAGACGCTCGATCTTGGCGGCATTCGTCTCAGCGCCTGGCAATTAGTATAGAAGCACTGTTTCCCACTGTTTCTGAGGCTAATTCTTGAACCGTAAGTCATAGACGCTCAATCTTGGCGGCATTCGTCTCAGCACCTGGCAATTAGTATAGAAGCACTGTCTTTGACTTCTCTGGATGTTTCCCAGGCGAGCTATTGACAAGTAAATCCTAGACGCTCGATCTTGGTTATTTTCGCTTTCGCGGCTGGCAGCAAAGTTCAGAACCATGTTTCTGTGAATAACTTTTGAACCGTAAGTCACAGACGCTCGCTCTTGGCTGCATTCGTTTCAGCTCGTGGCAGCCAGTCTAAAAAACACAATCTTGGACTTCTCTGGATGTTTCCCAGGCGAGCTATTGGCAGCATGTTCAGAACCACTGTTTCTGAGGCTAATTATTGAACCGTAAGTCTTAGACGCTCGATCTTGGCGGCATTCGTCTCAGCGCCTGGCAATTAGTATAGAAGCACTGTCTTTGACTTCTCTGGATGTTTCCCAGGCGAGCTATTGACAAGTAAATCCTAGACGCTCGATCTTGGTTATTTTCGCTTTCGCGGCTGGCAGCAAAGTTCAGAACCATGTTTCTGTGAATAACTTTTGAACCGTAAGTCACAGACGCTCGCTCTTGGCTGCATTCGTTTCAGCTCGTGGCAGCCAGTCTAAAAAACACAATCTTGGACTTCTCTGGATGTTTCCCAGGCGAGCTATTGGCAGCATGTTCAGAACCACTGTTTCTGAGGCTAATTCTTGAACCGTAAGTCATAGACGCTCGATCTTGGCGGCTTTCGTCTCAGCGCCTGGCAATTAGTATAGAAGCACTGTTTCCCACTGTTTCTGAGGCTAATTCTTGAACCGTAAGTCATAGACGCTCAATCTTGGCGGCATTCGTCTCAGCACCTGGCAATTAGTATAGAAGCACTGTCTTTGACTTCTCTGGATGTTTCCCAGGCGAGCTATTGACAAGTAAATCCTAGACGCTCGATCTTGGTTATTTTCGCTTTCGCGGCTGGCAGCAAAGTTCAGAACCATGTTTCTGTGAATAACTTTTGAACCGTAAGTCACAGACGCTCGCTCTTGGCTGCATTCGTTTCAGCTCGTGGCAGCCAGTCTAAAAAACACTATCTTTGACTTCTCTGGATGTTTCCCAGGCGAGCTATTGGCAGCATGTTCAGAACCACTGTTTCTGAGGCTAATTATTGAACCGTAAGTCTTAGACGCTCGATCTTGGCGGCATTCGTCTCAGCGCCTGGCAATTAGTATAGAAGCACTGTCTTTGACTTCTCTGGATGTTTCCCAGGCGAGCTATTGACAAGTAAATCCTAGACGCTCGATCTTGGTTATTTTCGCTTTCGCGGCTGGCAGCAAAGTTCAGAACCATGTTTCTGTGAATAACTCTTGAACCGTAAGTCACAGACGCTCGCTCTTGGCTGCATTCGTTTCAGCTCGTGGCAGCCAGTCTAAAAAACACTGTCTTGGACTTCTCTGGATGTTTCCCAGGCGAGTTATTGGCAGCATGTTCAGAACCACTGTTTCTGAGGCTAATTCTTGAACCGTAAGTCATAGACGCTCGATCTTGACGGCATTTGTTTAAGCGCCTGCCAATTAGTATAGAAGCACTGTTTCCCACTGTTTCTGAGGCTAATTCTTGAACCGTGAGTCATAGACGCTAGATCTTGGCGGCATTCGTCTCAGCGCCTGGCAATTAGTATAGAAGCACTGTTTCCGAGGCTAATTCTTGAACCGTAAGTCATAGACGCTAGATCTTGGCGGCATTCGTCTCAGCGCCTGGCAATTAGTATAGAAGCACTGTCTTTGACTTCTCTGGATGTTTCCCAGGCGAGCTATTGACAAGTAAATCCTAGACGCTCGATCTTGGTTATTTTCGCTTTCGCGGCTGGCAGCAAAGTTCAGAACCATGTTTCTGTGAATAACTTTTGAACCGTAAGTCACAGACGCTCGCTCTTGGCTGCATTCGTTTCAGCTCGTGGCAGCCAGTCTAAAAAACACTATCTTTGACTTCTCTGGATGTTTCCCAGGCGATCTATTGGCAGCATGTTCAGAACCACTGTTTCTGAGGCTAATTATTGAACCGTAAGTCTTAGACGCTCGATCTTGGCGGCATTCGTCTCAGCGCCTGGCAATTAGTATAGAAGCACTGTCTTTGACTTCTCTGGATGTTTCCCAGGCGAGCTATTGACAAGTAAATCCTAGACGCTCGATCTTGGTTATTTTCGCTTTCGCGGCTGGCAGCAAAGTTCAGAACCATGTTTCTGTGAATAACTCTTGAACCGTAAGTCACAGACGCTCGCTCTTGGCTGCATTCGTTTCAGCTCGTGGCAGCCAGTCTAAAAAACACTATCTTGGACTTCTCTGGATGTTTCCCAGGCGAGTTATTGGCAGCATGTTCAGAACCACTGTTTCTGAGGCTAATTCTTGAACCGTAAGTCATAGACGCTCGATCTTGGCGGCATTTGTTTAAGCGCCTGCCAATTAGTATAGAAGCACTGTTTCCCACTGTTTCTGAGGCTAATTCTTGAACCGTAAGTCATAGACGCTAGATCTTGGCGGCATTCGTCTCAGCGCCTGGCAATTAGTATAGAAGCACTGTATTTGACTTCTATGGATGTTTCCCAGGCGAGCTATTGACAAGTAAATCCTAGACGCTCGATCTTGGTTATTTTCGCTTTCGCGGCTGGCAGCAAAGTTCAAAACCATGTTTCTGTGAATAACTTTTGAACCGTAAGTCACAGACGCTCGCTCTTGGCTGCATTCGTTTCAGCTCGTGGCAGCCAGTCTAAAAAACACAATCTTGGACTTCTCTGGATGTTTCCCAGGCGAGCTATTGGCAGCATGTTCAGAACCACTGTTTCTGAGGCTAATTCTTGAACCGTAAGTCATAGACGCTCGATCTTGGCGGCATTCGTCTCAGCGCCTGGCAATTAGTATAGAAGCACTGTTTCCCACTGTTTCTGAGGCTAATTCTTGAACCGTAAGTCATAGACGCTCAATCTTGGCGGCATTCGTCTCAGCACCTGGCAATTAGTATAGAAGCACTGTCTTTGACTTCTCTGGATGTTTCCCAGGCGAGCTATTGACAAGTAAATCCTAGACGCTCGATCTTGGTTATTTTCGCTTTCGCGGCTGGCAGCAAAGTTCAGAACCATGTTTCTGTGAATAACTTTTGAACCGTAAGTCACAGACGCTCGCTCTTGGCTGAATTCGTTTCAGCTCGTGGCAGCCAGTCTAAAAAACACTATCTTGGACTTCTCTGGATGTTTCCCAGGCGAGCTATTGGCAGCATGTTCAGAACCACTGTTTCTGAAGCTAATTCTTGAACCGTGTCATAGACGCTCGATCTTGGCGGCATTCGTCTCAGCGCCTGGCAATTAGTATAGAAGCACTGTTTCCCACTGTTTCTGAGGCTAATTCTTGAACCGTAAGTCATAGACGCTAGATCTTGGCGGCATTCGTCTCAGCGCCTGGCAATTAGTATAGAAGCACTGTCTTTGACTTCTCTGGATGTTTCCCAGGCGAGCTATTGACAAGTAAATCCTAGACGCTCGATCTTGGTTATTTTCGCTTTCGCGGCTGGCAGCAAAGTTCAGAACCATGTTTCTGTGAATAACTCTTGAACCGTAAGTCACAGACGCTCGCTCTTGGCTGCATTCGTTTCAGCTCGTGGCAGCCAGTCTAAAAAACACAATCTTGGACTTCTCTGGATGTTTCCCAGGCGAGCTATTGGCAGCATGTTCAGAACCACTGTTTCTGAGGCTAATTCTTGAACCGTAAGTCATAGACGCTCGCACTTGGCGGCATTCGTCTCAGCGCCTGGCAATTAGTATAGAAGCACTGTTTCCCACTGTTACTGAGGCTAATTCTTGAACCGTAAGTCATAGACGCTAGATCTTGGCGGCATTCGTCTCAGCGCCTGGCAATTAGTATAGAAGCACTGTCTTTGACTTCTCTGGATGTTTCCCAGGCGAGCTATTGACAAGTAAATCCTAGACGCTCGATCTTGGTTATTTTCGCTTTCGCGGCTGGCAGCAAAGTTCAGAACCATGTTTCTGTGAATAACTTTTGAACCGTAAGTCACAGACGCTCGCTCTTGGCTGCATTCGTTTCAGCTCGTGGCAGCCAGTCTAAAAAACACAATCTTGGACTTCTCTGGATGTTTCCCAGGCGAGCTATTGGCAGCATGTTCAGAACCACTGTTTCTGAGGCTAATTCTTGAACCGTGTCATAGACGCTCGATCTTGGCGGCATTCGTCTCAGCGCCTGGCAATTAGTATAGAAGCACTGTTTCCCACTGTTTCTGAGGCTAATTCTTGAACCGTAAGTCATAGACGCTAGATCTTGGCGGCATTCGTCTCAGCGCCTGGCAATTAGTATAGAAGCACTGTCTTTGACTTCTCTGGATGTTTCCCAGGCGAGCTTTTGACAAGTAAATCCTAGACGCTCGATCTTGGTTATTTTCGCTTTCGCGGCTGGCAGCAAAGTTCAGAACCATGTTTCTGTGAATAACTTTTGAACCGTAAGTCACAGACGCTCGCTCTTGGCTGCATTCGTTTCAGCTCGTGGCAGCCAGTCTAAAAAACACAATCTTGGACTTCTCTAGATGTTTCCCAGGCGAGCTATTGGCAGCATGTTCAGAACCACTGTTTCTGAAGCTAATTCTTGAACCGTGTCATAGACGCTCGATCTTGGCGGCATTCGTCTCAGCGCCTGGCAATTAGTATAGAAGCACTGTTTCCCACTGTTTCTGAGGCTAATTCTTGAACCGTAAGTCATAGACGCTAGATCTTGGCGGCATTCGTCTCAGCGCCTGGCAATTAGTATAGAAGCACTGTCTTTGACTTCTCTGGATGTTTCCCAGGCGAGCTATTGACAAGTAAATCCTAGACGCTTGATCTTGGTTATTTTCGCTTTCGCGGCTGGCAGCAAAGTTCAGAACCATGTTTCTGTGAATAACTCTTGAACCGTAAGTCACAGACGCTCGCTCTTGGCTGCATTCGTTTCAGCTCGTGGCAGCCAGTCTAAAAAACACTATCTTGGACTTCTCTGGATGTTTCCCAGACGACCTATTGGCAGCATGTTCAGAACCACTGTTTCTGAGGCTAATTCTTGAACCGTAAGTCATAGACGCTCGATCTTGGCGGCATTCGTCTCAGCGCCTGGCAATTAGTATAGAAGCACTGTCTTTGACTTCTCTGGATGTTTCCCAGGCGAGCTATTGACAAGTAAATCCTAGACGCTCGATCTTGGTTATTTTCGCTTTCGCGGCTGGCAGCAAAGTTCAGAACCATGTTTCTGTGAATAACTCTTGAACCGTAAGTCACAGACGCTCGCTCTTGGCTGCATTCGTTTCAGCTCGTGGCAGCCAGTCTAAAAAACACAATCTTGGACTTCTCTGGATGTTTCCCAGGCGAGCTATTGGCAGCATGTTCAGAACCACTGTTTCTGAGGCTAATTCTTGAACCGTAAGTCATAGACGCTCGCACTTGGCGGCATTCGTCTCAGCGCCTGGCAATTAGTATAGAAGCACTGTTCCCCACTGTTTCTGAGGCTAATTCTTGAACCGTAAGTCATAGACGCTAGATCTTGGCGGCATTCGTCTCAGCGCCTGGCAATTAGTATAGAAGCACTGTCTTTGACTTCTCTGGATGTTTCCCAGGCGAGCTATTGACAAGTAAATCCTAGACGCTCGATCTTGGTTATTTTCGCTTTCGCGGCTGGCAGCAAAGTTCAGAACCATGTTTCTGTGAATAACTCTTGAACCGTAAGTCACAGACGCTCGCTCTTGGCTGCATTCGTTTCAGCTCGTGGCAGCCAGTCTAAAAAACACAATCTTGGACTTCTCTGGATGTTTCCCAGGCGAGCTATTGGCAGCATGTTCAGAACCACTGTTTCTGAGGCTAATTCTTGAACCGTAAGTCATAGACGCTCGCACTTGGCGGCATTCGTCTCAGCGCCTGGCAATTAGTATAGAAGCACTGTTTCCCACTGTTTCTGAGAATAACTCTTGAACCGTAAGTCATAGACGCTAGATCTTGGCGGCATTCGTCTCAGCGCCTGGCAATTAGTATAGAAGCACTGTCTTTGACTTCTCTGGATGTTTCCCAGGCGAGCTATTGACAAGTAAATCCTAGACGCTCGATCTTGGTTATTTTCGCTTTCGCGGCTGGCAGCAAAGTTCAGAACCATGTTTCTGTGAATAACTTTTGAACCGTAAGCCACAGACGCTCGCTCTTGGCTGCATTCGTTTCAGCTCGTGGCAGCCAGTCTAAAAAACACAATCTTGGACTTCTCTGGATGTTTCCCAGGCGAGCTATTGGCAGCATGTTCAGAACCACTGTTTCTGAGGCTAATTCTTGAACCGTGTCATAGACGCTCGATCTTGGCGGCATTCGTCTCAGCGCCTGGCAATTAGTATAGAAGCACTGTTTCCCACTGTTTCTGAGGCTAATTCTTGAACCGTAAGTCATAGACGCTAGATCTTGGCGGCATTCGTCTCAGCGCCTGGCAATTAGTATAGAAGCACTGTCTTTGACTTCTCTGGATGTTTCCCAGGCGAGCTATTGACAAGTAAATCCTAGACGCTTGATCTTGGTTATTTTCGCTTTCGCGGCTGGCAGCAAAGTTCAGAACCATGTTTCTGTGAATAACTCTTGAACCGTAAGTCACAGACGCTCGCTCTTGGCTGCATTCGTTTCAGCTCGTGGCAGCCAGTCTAAAAAACACTATCTTGGACTTCTCTGGATGTTTCCCAGACGACCTATTGGCAGCATGTTCAGAACCACTGTTTCTGAGGCTAATTCTTGAACCGTAAGTCATAGACGCTCGATCTTGGCGGCATTCGTCTCAGCGCCTGGCAATTAGTATAGAAGCACTGTCTTTGACTTCTCTGGATGTTTCCCAGGCGAGCTATTGACAAGTAAATCCTAGACGCTCGATCTTGGTTATTTTCGCTTTCGCGGCTGGCAGCAAAGTTCAGAACCATGTTTCTGTGAATAACTCTTGAACCGTAAGTCACAGACGCTCGCTCTTGGCTGCATTCGTTTCAGCTCGTGGCAGCCAGTCTAAAAAACACAATCTTGGACTTCTCTGGATGTTTCCCAGGCGAGCTATTGGCAGCATGTTCAGAACCACTGTTTCTGAGGCTAATTCTTGAACCGTAAGTCATAGACGCTCGCACTTGGCGGCATTCGTCTCAGCGCCTGGCAATTAGTATAGAAGCACTGTTCCCCACTGTTTCTGAGGCTAATTCTTGAACCGTAAGTCATAGACGCTAGATCTTGGCGGCATTCGTCTCAGCGCCTGGCAATTAGTATAGAAGCACTGTCTTTGACTTCTCTGGATGTTTCCCAGGCGAGCTATTGACAAGTAAATCCTAGACGCTCGATCTTGGTTATTTTCGCTTTCGCGGCTGGCAGCAAAGTTCAGAACCATGTTTCTGTGAATAACTCTTGAACCGTAAGTCACAGACGCTCGCTCTTGGCTGCATTCGTTTCAGCTCGTGGCAGCCAGTCTAAAAAACACAATCTTGGACTTCTCTGGATGTTTCCCAGGCGAGCTATTGGCAGCATGTTCAGAACCACTGTTTCTGAGGCTAATTCTTGAACCGTAAGTCATAGACGCTCGCACTTGGCGGCATTCGTCTCAGCGCCTGGCAATTAGTATAGAAGCACTGTTTCCCACTGTTTCTGAGAATAACTCTTGAACCGTAAGTCATAGACGCTAGATCTTGGCGGCATTCGTCTCAGCGCCTGGCAATTAGTATAGAAGCACTGTCTTTGACTTCTCTGGATGTTTCCCAGGCGAGCTATTGACAAGTAAATCCTAGACGCTCGATCTTGGTTATTTTCGCTTTCGCGGCTGGCAGCAAAGTTCAGAACCATGTTTCTGTGAATAACTTTTGAACCGTAAGCCACAGACGCTCGCTCTTGGCTGCATTCGTTTCAGCTCGTGGCAGCCAGTCTAAAAAACACAATCTTGGACTTCTCTGGATGTTTCCCAGGCGAGCTATTGGCAGCATGTTCAGAACCACTGTTTCTGAGGCTAATTCTTGAACCGTGTCATAGACGCTCGATCTTGGCGGCATTCGTCTCAGCGCCTGGCAATTAGTATAGAAGCACTGTTTCCCACTGTTTCTGAGGCTAATTCTTGAACCCTAAGTCATAGACGCTAGATCTTGGCGGCATTCGTCTCAGCGCCTGGCAATTAGTATAGAAGCACTGTCTTTGACTTCTCTGGATGTTTCCCAGGCGAGCTTTTGACAAGTAAATCCTAGACGCTCGATCTTGGTTATTTTCGCTTTCGCGGCTGGCAGCAAAGTTCAGAACCATGTTTCTGTGAATAACTTTTGAACCGTAAGTCACAGACGCTCGCTCTTGGCTGCATTCGTTTCAGCTCGTGGCAGCCAGTCTAAAAAACACTATCTTGGACTTCTCTGGATGTTTCCCAGGCGAGCTATTGGCAGCATGTTCAGAACCACTGTTTCTGAAGCTAATTCTTGAACCGTGTCATAGACGCTCGATCTTGGCGGCATTCGTCTCAGCGCCTGGCAATTAGTATAGAAGCACTGTTTCCCACTGTTTCTGAGGCTAATTCTTGAACCGTAAGTCATAGACGCTAGATCTTGGCGGCATTCGTCTCAGCGCCTGGCAATTAGTATAGAAGCACTGTCTGACTTCTCTGGATGTTTCCCAGGCGAGCTTTTGACAAGTAAATCCTAGACGCTCGATCTTGGTTATTTTCGCTTTCGCGGCTGGCAGCAAAGTTCAGAACCATGTTTCTGTGAATAACTCTTGAACCGTAAGTCACAGACGCTCGCTCTTGGCTGCATTCGTTTCAGCTCGTGGCAGCCAGTCTAAAAAACACTATCTTGGACTTCTCTGGATGTTTCCCAGACGACCTATTGGCAGCATGTTCAGAACCACTGTTTCTGAGGCTAATTCTTGAACCGTAAGTCATAGACGCTCGATCTTGGCGGCATTCGTCTCAGCGCCTGGCAATTAGTGTAGAAGCACTGTCTTTGACTTCTCTGGATGTTTCCCAGGCGAGCTATTGACAAGTAAATCCTAGACGCTCGATCTTGGTTATTTTCGCTTTCGCGGCTGGCAGCAAAGTTCAGAACCATGTTTCTGTGAATAACTCTTGAACCGTAAGTCACAGACGCTCGCTCTTGGCTGCATTCGTTTCAGCTCGTGGCAGCCAGTCTAAAAAACACAATCTTGGACTTCTCTGGATGTTTCCCAGGCGAGCTATTGGCAGCATGTTCACAACCACTGTTTCTGAGGCTAATTCTTGAACCGTAAGTCATAGACGCTCGCACTTGGCGGCATTCGTCTCAGCGCCTGGCAATTAGTATAGAAGCACTGTTCCCCACTGTTTCTGAGGCTAATTCTTGAACCGTAAGTCATAGACGCTAGATCTTGGCGGCATTCGTCTCAGCGCCTGGCAATTAGTATAGAAGCACTGTCTTTGACTTCTCTGGATGTTTCCCAGGCGAGCTATTGACAAGTAAATCCTAGACGCTCGATCTTGGTTATTTTCGCTTTCGCGGCTGGCAGCAAAGTTCAGAACCATGTTTCTGTGAATAACTTTTGAACCGTAAGTCACAGACGCTCGCTCTTGGCTGCATTCGTTTCAGCTCGTGGCAGCCAGTCTAAAAAACACAATCTTGGACTTCTCTGGATGTTTCCCAGGCGAGCTATTGGCAGCATGTTCAGAACCACTGTTTCTGAGGCTAATTCTTGAATCGTAAGTCATAGACGCTCGATCTTGGCGGCATTCGTCTCAGCGCCTGGCAATTAGTATAGAAGCACTGTTTCCCACTGTTTCTGAGGCTAATTCTTGAACCGTAAGTCATAGACGCTAGATCTTGGCGGCATTCGTCTCAGCGCCTGGCAATTAGTATAGAAGCACTGTCTTTGACTTCTCTGGATGTTTCCCAGGCGAGCTATTGACAAGTAAATCCTAGACGCTTGATCTTGGTTATTTTCGCTTTCGCGGCTGGCAGCAAAGTTCAGAACCATGTTTCTGTGAATAACTCTTGAACCGTAAGTCACAGACGCTCGCTCTTGGCTGCATTCGTTTCAGCTCGTGGCAGCCAGTCTAAAAAACACTATCTTGGACTTCTCTGGATGTTTCCCAGACGACCTATTGGCAGCATGTTCAGAACCACTGTTTCTGAGGCTAATTCTTGAACCGTAAGTCATAGACGCTCGATCTTGGCGGCATTCGTCTCAGCGCCTGGCAATTAGTATAGAAGCACTGTCTTTGACTTCTCTGGATGTTTCCCAGGCGAGCTATTGACAAGTAAATCCTAGACGCTCGATCTTGGTTATTTTCGCTTTCGCGGCTGGCAGCAAAGTTCAGAACCATGTTTCTGTGAATAACTTTTGAACCGTAAGTCACAGACGCTCGCTCTTGGCTGCATTCGTTTCAGCTCGTGGCAGCCAGTCTAAAAAACACTATATTTGACTTCTCTGGATGTTTCCCAGGCGAGCTATTGGCAGCATGTTCAGAACCACTGTTTCTGAGGCTAATTCTTGAACCGTGTCATAGACGCTCGATCTTGGCGGCATTCGTCTCAGCGCCTGGCAATTAGTATAGAAGCACTGTTTCCCACTGTTTCTGAGGCTAATTCTTGAACCGTAAGTCATAGACGCTCGATCTTGGCGGCATTTGTTTAAGCGCCTGCCAATTAGAATAGAAGCACTGTTTCCCACTGTTTCTGAGGCTAATTCTTGAACCGTAAGTCATAGACGCTAGATCTTGGCGGCATTCGTCTCAGCGCCTGGCAATTAGTATATAAGCACTGTATTTGACTTCTATGGATGTTTCCCCGGCGAGCTATTGACAAGCAAATCCTAGACGCTCGATCTTGGTTATTTTCGCTTTCGCGGCTGGCAGCAAAGTTCAGAACCATGTTTCTGTGAATAACTTTTGAACCGTAAGTCACAGACGCTCGCTCTTGGCTGCATTCGTTTCAGCTCGTGGCAGCCAGTCTAAAAAACACTATCTTGGACTTCTCTGGATGTTTCCCAGGCGAGCTATTGGCAGCATGTTCAGAACCACTGTTTCTGAAGCTAATTCTTGAACCGTGTCATAGACGCTCGATCTTGGCGGCATTCGTCTCAGCGCCTGGCAATTAGTATAGAAGCACTGTTTCCCACTGTTTCTGAGGCTAATTCTTGAACCGTAAGTCATAGACGCTAGATCTTGGCGGCATTCGTCTCAGCGCCTGGCAATTAGTATAGAAGCACTGTCTTTGACTTCTCTGGATGTTTCCCAGGCGAGCTATTGACAAGTAAATCCTAGACGCTCGATCTTGGTTATTTTCGCTTTCGCGGCTGGCAGCAAAGTTCAGAACCATGTTTCTGTGAATAACTCTTGAACCGTAAGTCACAGACGCTCGCTCTTGGCTGCATTCGTTTCAGCTCGTGGCAGCCAGTCTAAAAAACACAATCTTGGACTTCTCTGGATGTTTCCCAGGCGAGCTATTGGCAGCATGTTCAGAACCACTGTTTCTGAGGCTAATTCTTGAATCGTAAGTCATAGACGCTCGATCTTGGCGGCATTCGTCTCAGCGCCTGGCAATTAGTATAGAAGCACTGTTTCCCACTGTTTCTGAGGCTAATTCTTGAACCGTAAGTCATAGACGCTAGATCTTGGCGGCATTCGTCTCAGCGCCTGGCAATTAGTATAGAAGCACTGTCTTTGACTTCTCTGGATGTTTCCCAGGCGAGCTATTGACAAGTAAATCCTAGACGCTTGATCTTGGTTATTTTCGCTTTCGCGGCTGGCAGCAAAGTTCAGAACCATGTTTCTGTGAATAACTCTTGAACCGTAAGTCACAGACGCTCGCTCTTGGCTGCATTCGTTTCAGCTCGTGGCAGCCAGTCTAAAAAACACTATCTTTGACTTCTCTGGATGTTTCCCAGGCGAGCTATTGGCAGCATGTTCAGAACCACTGTTTCTGAGGCTAATTCTTGAACCGTGTCATAGACGCTCGATCTTGGCGGCATTCGTCTCAGCGCCTGGCAATTAGTATAGAAGCACTGTTTCCCACTGTTTCTGAGGCTAATTCTTGAACCGTAAGTCATAGACGCTCGATCTTGGCGGCATTTGTTTAAGCGCCTGCCAATTAGAATAGAAGCACTGTTTCCCACTGTTTCTGAGGCTAATTCTTGAACCGTAAGTCATAGACGCTAGATCTTGGCGGCATTCGTCTCAGCGCCTGGCAATTAGTATATAAGCACTGTATTTGACTTCTATGGATGTTTCCCCGGCGAGCTATTGACAAGCAAATCCTAGACGCTCGATCTTGGTTATTTTCGCTTTCGCGGCTGGCAGCAAAGTTCAGAACCATGTTTCTGTGAATAACTTTTGAACCGTAAGTCACAGACGCTCGCTCTTGGCTGCATTCGTTTCAGCTCGTGGCAGCCAGTCTAAAAAACACTATCTTGGACTTCTCTGGATGTTTCCCAGGCGAGCTATTGGCAGCATGTTCAGAACCACTGTTTCTGAAGCTAATTCTTGAACCGTGTCATAGACGCTCGATCTTGGCGGCATTCGTCTCAGCGCCTGGCAATTAGTATAGAAGCACTGTTTCCCACTGTTTCTGAGGCTAATTCTTGAACCGTAAGTCATAGACGCTAGATCTTGGCGGCATTCGTCTCAGCGCCTGGCAATTAGTATAGAAGCACTGTCTTTGACTTCTCTGGATGTTTCCCAGGCGAGCTATTGACAAGTAAATCCTAGACGCTCGATCTTGGTTATTTTCGCTTTCGCGGCTGGCAGCAAAGTTCAGAACCATGTTTCTGTGAATAACTCTTGAACCGTAAGTCACAGACGCTCGCTCTTGGCTGCATTCGTTTCAGCTCGTGGCAGCCAGTCTAAAAAACACAATCTTGGACTTCTCTGGATGTTTCCCAGGCGAGCTATTGGCAGCATGTTCAGAACCACTGTTTCTGAGGCTAATTCTTGAACCGTAAGTCATAGACGCTCGCTCTTGGCGGCATTCGTCTCAGCGCCTGGCAATTAGTATAGAAGCACTGTTTCCCACTGTTTCTGAGGCTAATTCTTGAACCGTAAGTCATAGACGTTAGATCTTGGCGGCATTCGTCTCAGCGCCTGGCAATTAGTATAGAAGCACTGTCTTTGACTTCTCTGGATGTTTCCCAGGCGAGCTATTGACAAGTAAATCCTAGACGCTCGATCTTGGTTATTTTCGCTTTCGCGGCTGGCAGCAAAGTTCAGAACCATGTTTCTGTGAATAACTTTTGAACCGTAAGTCACAGACGCTCGCTCTTGGCTGCATTCGTTTCAGCTCGTGGCAGCCAGTCTAAAAAACACAATCTTGGACTTCTCTGGATGTTTCCCAGGCGAGCTATTGGCAGCATGTTCAGAACCACTGTTTCTGAGGCTAATTCTTGAATCGTAAGTCATAGACGCTCGATCTTGGCGGCATTCGTCTCAGCGCCTGGCAATTAGTATAGAAGCACTGTTTCCCACTGTTTCTGAGGCTAATTCTTGAACCGTAAGTCATAGACGCTAGATCTTGGCGGCATTCGTCTCAGCGCCTGGCAATTAGTATAGAAGCACTGTCTTTGACTTCTCTGGATGTTTCCCAGGCGAGCTATTGACAAGTAAATCCTAGACGCTTGATCTTGGTTATTTTCGCTTTCGCGGCTGGCAGCAAAGTTCAGAACCATGTTTCTGTGAATAACTCTTGAACCGTAAGTCACAGACGCTCGCTCTTGGCTGCATTCGTTTCAGCTCGTGGCAGCCAGTCTAAAAAACACTATCTTTGACTTCTCTGGATGTTTCCCAGGCGAGCTATTGGCAGCATGTTCAGAACCACTGTTTCTGAGGCTAATTCTTGAACCGTGTCATAGACGCTCGATCTTGGCGGCATTCGTCTCAGCGCCTGGCAATTAGTATAGAAGCACTGTTTCCCACTGTTTCTGAGGCTAATTCTTGAACCGTAAGTCATAGACGCTAGATCTTGGCGGCATTCGTCTCAGCGCCTGGCAATTAGTATATAAGCACTGTATTTGACTTCTATGGATGTTTCCCCGGCGAGCTATTGACAAGCAAATCCTAGACGCTCGATCTTGGTTATTTTCGCTTTCGCGGCTGGCAGCAAAGTTCAGAACCATGTTTCTGTGAATAACTTTTGAACCGTAAGTCACAGACGCTCGCTCTTGGCTGCATTCGTTTCAGCTCGTGGCAGCCAGTCTAAAAAACACTATCTTGGACTTCTCTGGATGTTTCCCAGGCGAGCTATTGGCAGCATGTTCAGAACCACTGTTTCTGAAGCTAATTCTTGAACCGTGTCATAGACGCTCGATCTTGGCGGCATTCGTCTCAGCGCCTGGCAATTAGTATAGAAGCACTGTTTCCCACTGTTTCTGAGGCTAATTCTTGAACCGTAAGTCATAGACGCTAGATCTTGGCGACATTCGTCTCAGCGCCTGGCAATTAGTATAGAAGCACTGTCTTTGACTTCTCTGGATGTTTCCCAGGCGAGCTATTGACAAGTAAATCCTAGACGCTCGATCTTGGTTATTTTCGCTTTCGCGGCTGGCAGCAAAGTTCAGAACCATGTTTCTGTGAATAACTCTTGAACCGTAAGTCACAGACGCTCGCTCTTGGCTGCATTCGTTTCAGCTCGTGGCAGCCAGTCTAAAAAACACAATCTTGGACTTCTCTGGATGTTTCCCAGGCGAGCTATTGGCAGCATGTTCAGAACCACTGTTTCTGAGGCTAATTCTTGAACCGTAAGTCATAGACGCTCGCTCTTGGCGGCATTCGTCTCAGCGCCTGGCAATTAGTATAGAAGCACTGTTTCCCACTGTTTCTGAGGCTAATTCTTGAACCGTAAGTCATAGACGCTAGATCTTGGCGGCATTCGTCTCAGCGCCTGGCAATTAGTATAGAAGCACTGTCTTTGACTTCTCTGGATGTTTCCCAGGCGAGCTATTGACAAGTAAATCCTAGACGCTCGATCTTGGTTATTTTCGCTTTCGCGGCTGGCAGCAAAGTTCAGAACCATGTTTCTGTGAATAACTTTTGAACCGTAAGTCACAGACGCTCGCTCTTGGCTGCATTCGTTTCAGCTCGTGGCAGCCAGTCTAAAAAACACAATCTTGGACTTCTCTGGATGTTTCCCAGGCGAGCTATTGGCAGCATGTTCAGAACCACTGTTTCTGAGGCTAATTCTTGAATCGTAAGTCATAGACGCTCGATCTTGGCGGCATTCGTCTCAGCGCCTGGCAATTAGTATAGAAGCACTGTTTCCCACTGTTTCTGAGGCTAATTCTTGAACCGTAAGTCATAGACGCTAGATCTTGGCGGCATTCGTCTCAGCGCCTGGCAATTAGTATGGAAGCACTGTCTTTGACTTCTCTGGATGTTTCCCAGGCGAGCTATTGACAAGTAAATCCTAGACGCTTGATCTTGGTTATTTTCGCTTTCGCGGCTGGCAGCAAAGTTCAGAACCATGTTTCTGTGAATAACTCTTGAACCGTAAGTCACAGACGCTCGCTCTTGGCTGCATTCGTTTCAGCTCGTGGCAGCCAGTCTAAAAAACACTATCTTGGACTTCTCTGGATGTTTCCCAGACGACCTATTGGCAGCATGTTCAGAACCACTGTTTCTGAGGCTAATTCTTGAACCGTAAGTCATAGACGCTCGATCTTGGCGGCATTCGTCTCAGCGCCTGGCAATTAGTATAGAAGCACTGTCTTTGACTTCTCTGGATGTTTCCCAGGCGAGCTATTGACAAGTAAATCCTAGACGCTCGATCTTGGTTATTTTCGCTTTCGCGGCTGGCAGCAAAGTTCAGAACCATGTTTCTGTGAATAACTTTTGAACCGTAAGTCACAGACGCTCGCTCTTGGCTGCATTCGTTTCAGCTCGTGGCAGCCAGTCTAAAAAACACTATCTTTGACTTCTCTGGATGTTTCCCAGGCGAGCTATTGGCAGCATGTTCAGAACCACTGTTTCTGAGGCTAATTCTTGAACCGTGTCATAGACGCTCGATCTTGGCGGCATTCGTCTCAGCGCCTGGCAATTAGTATAGAAGCACTGTTTCCCACTGTTTCTGAGGCTAATTCTTGAACCGTAAGTCATAGACGCTCGATCTTGGCGGCATTTGTTTAAGCGCCTGCCAATTAGAATAGAAGCACTGTTTCCCACTGTTTCTGAGGCTAATTCTTGAACCGTAAGTCATAGACGCTAGATCTTGGCGGCATTCGTCTCAGCGCCTGGCAATTAGTATATAAGCACTGTATTTGACTTCTATGGATGTTTCCCAGGCGAGCTATTGACAAGCAAATCCTAGACGCTCGATCTTGGTTATTTTCGCTTTCGCGGCTGGCAGCAAAGTTCAGAACCATGTTTCTGTGAATAACTTTTGAACCGTAAGTCACAGACGCTCGCTCTTGGCTGCATTCGTTTCAGCTCGTGGCAGCCAGTCTAAAAAACACTATCTTGGACTTCTCTGGATGTTTCCCAGGCGAGCTATTGGCAGCATGTTCAGAACCACTGTTTCTGAGGCTAATTCTTGAACCGTAAGTCATAGACGCTCGATCTTGGCGGCATTCGTCTCAGCGCCTGGCAATTAGTATAGAAGCACTGTTTCCCACTGTTTCTGAGGCTAATTCTTGAACCGTAAGTCATAGACGCTCAATCTTGGCGGCATTCGTCTTAGCACCTGGCAATTAGTATAGAAGCACTGTCTTTGACTTCTCTGGATGTTTCCCAGGCGAGCTATTGACAAGTAAATCCTAGACGCTCGATCTTGGTTATTTTCGCTTTCGCGGCTGGCAGCAAAGTTCAGAACCATGTTTCTGTGAATAACTTTTGAACCGTAAGTCACAGACGCTCGCTCTTGGCTGCATTCGTTTCAGCTCGTGGCAGCCAGTCTAAAAAACACTATCTTGGACTTCTCTGGATGTTTCCCAGGCGAGCTATTGGCAGCATGTTCAGAACCACTGTTTCTGAAACTAATTCTTGAACCGTGTCATAGACGCTCGATCTTGGCGGCATTCGTCTCAGCGCCTGGCAATTAGTATAGAAGCACTGTTTCCCACTGTTTCTGAGGCTAATTCTTGAACCGTAAGTCATAGACGCTAGATCTTGGCGGCATTCGTCTCAGCGCCTGGCAATTAGTATAGAAGCACTGTCTTTGACTTCTCTGGATGTTTCCCAGGCGAGCTATTGACAAGTAAATCCTAGACGCTCGATCTTGGTTATTTTCGCTTTCGCGGCTGGCAGCAAAGTTCAGAACCATGTTTCTGTGAATAACTCTTGAACCGTAAGTCACAGACGCTCGCTCTTGGCTGCATTCGTTTCAGCTCGTGGCAGCCAGTCTAAAAAACACAATCTTGGACTTCTCTGGATGTTTCCCAGGCGAGCTATTGGCAGCATGTTCAGAACCACTGTTTCTGAGGCTAATTCTTGAACCGTAAGTCATAGACGCTCGCTCTTGGCGGCATTCGTCTCAGCGCCTGGCAATTAGTATAGAAGCACTGTTTCCCACTGTTTCTGAGGCTAATTCTTGAACCGTAAGTCATAGACGCTAGATCTTGGCGGCATTCGTCTCAGCGCCTGGCAATTAGTATAGAAGCACTGTCTTTGACTTCTCTGGATGTTTCCCAGGCGAGCTATTGACAAGTAAATCCTAGACGCTCGATCTTGGTTATTTTCGCTTTCGCGGCTGGCAGCAAAGTTCAGAACCATGTTTCTGTGAATAACTCTTGAACCGTAAGTCACAGACGCTCGCTCTTGGCTGCATTCGTTTCAGCTCGTGGCAGCCAGTCTAAAAAACACTATCTTGGACTTCTCTTGATGTTTCCCAGGCGAGCTATTGGCAGCATGTTCAGAACCACTGTTTCTGAGGCTAATTATTGAACCGTAAGTCTTAGACGCTCGATCTTGGCGGCATTCGTCTCAGC
Source organism: Rhinoderma darwinii (assembly GCF_050947455.1). Classification (NCBI taxonomy): domain Eukaryota; kingdom Metazoa; phylum Chordata; class Amphibia; order Anura; family Rhinodermatidae; genus Rhinoderma; species Rhinoderma darwinii. The sequence goes on from NW_027462497.1 coordinate 36,783, forward strand.
GCCTGGCAATTAGTATAGAAGCACTGTCTTTGACTTCTCTGGATGTTTCCCAGGCGAGCTATTGACAAGTAAATCCTAGACGCTCGATCTTGGTTATTTTCGCTTTCGCGGCTGGCAGCAAAGTTCAGAACCATGTTTCTGTGAATAACTTTTGAACCGTAAGTCACAGACGCTCGCTCTTGGCTGCATTCGTTTCAGCTCGTGGCAGCCAGTCTAAAAAACACTATCTTTGACTTCTCTGGATGTTTCCCAGGCGAGCTATTGGCAGCATGTTCAGAACCACTGTTTCTGAGGCTAATTCTTAAACCGCGTCATAGACGCTCGATCTTGGCGGCATTCGTCTCAGCGCCTGGCAATTAGTATAGAAGCACTGTTTCCGAGGCTAATTCTTGAACCGTAAGTCATAGACGCTAGATCTTGGCGGCATTCGTCTCAGCGCCTGGCAATTAGTATAGAAGCACCGTCTTTGACTTCTCTGGATGTTTCCCAGGCGAGCTTTTGACAAGTAAATCCTAGAAGCTCGATCTTGGTTATTTTCGCTTTCGCGGCTGGCAGCAAAGTTCAGAACCATGTTTCTGTGAATAACTTTTGAACCGTAAGTCACAGACGCTCGCTCTTGGCTGCATTCGTTTCAGCTCGTGGCAGCCAGTCTAAAAAACACAATCTTGGACTTCTCTGGATGTTTCCCAGGCAAGCTATTGGCAGCATGTTCAGAACCACTGTTTCTGAGGCTAATTTTTGAACCGTAAGTCATAGACGCTCGATCTTGGCGGCATTCGTCTCAGCGCCTGGCAATTAGTATAGAAGCACTGTCTTTGACTTCTCTGGATGTTTCCCAGGCGAGCTATTGACAAGTAAATCCTAGACGCTCGATCTTGGTTTTTTTCGCTTTCGCGGCTGGCAGCAAAGTTCAGAACCATGTTTCTGTGAATAACTCTTGAACCGTAAGTCACAGACGCTCGCTCTTGGCTGCATTCGTTTCAGCTCGTGGCAGCCAGTCTAATAAACACTATCTTGGACTTCTCTGGATGTTTCCCAGGCGAGCTATTGGCAGCATGTTCAGAACGACTGTTTCTGAGGCTAATTCTTGAACCGTAAGTCATAGACGCTCGATCTTGGCGGCATTCGTCTCAGCGCCTGGCAATTAGTATAGAAGCACTGTTTCCCACTGTTTCTGAGGCTAATTCTTGAACCGTAAGTCATAGACGCTAGATCTTGGCGGCATTCGTCTCAGCGCCTGGCAATTAGTATAGAAGCACTGTCTTTGACTTCTCTGGATGTTTCCCAGGCGAGCTATTGACAAGTAAATCCTAGACGCTCGATCTTGGTTATTTTCGCTTTCGCGGCTGGCAGCAAAGTTCAGAACCATGTTTCTGTGAATAACTTTTGAACCGTAAGTCACAGACGCTCGCTCTTGGCTGCATTCGTTTCAGCTCGTGGCAGCCAGTCTAAAAAACACTATCTTTGACTTCTCTGGATGTTTCCCAGGCGAGCTATTGGCAGCATGTTCAGAACCACTGTTTCTGAGGCTAATTCTTGAACCGTAAGTCATAGACGCTCGCTCTTGGCGGCATTCGTCTCAGCGCCTGGCAGTTAGTATAGAAGCACTGTTTCCCACTGTTTCTGAGGCTAATTCTTGAACCGTAAGTCATAGACGCTCGATCTTGGCGGCATTTGTTTAAGCGCCTGCCAATTAGAATAGAAGCACTGTTTCCCACTGTTTCTGAGGCTAATTCTTGAACCGTAAGTCATAGACGCTAGATCTTGGCGGCATTCGTCTCAGCGCCTGGCAATTAGTATATAAGCACTGTATTTGACTTCTATGGATGTTTCCCAGGCGAGCTATTGACAAGCAAATCCTAGACGCTCGATCTTGGTTATTTTCGCTTTCGCGGCTGGCAGCAAAGTTCAGAACCATGTTTCTGTGAATAACTTTTGAACCGTAAGTCACAGACGCTCGCTCTTGGCTGCATTCGTTTCAGCTCGTGGCAGCCAGTCTAAAAAACACAATCTTGGACTTCTCTGGATGTTTCCCAGGCGAGCTATTGGCAGCATGTTCAGAACCACTGTTTCTGAGGCTAATTCTTGAACCGTAAGTCATAGACGCTCGATCTTGGCGGCATTCGTCTCAGCGCCTGGCAATTAGTATAGAAGCACTGTTTCCCACTGTTTCTGAGGCTAATTCTTGAACCGTAAGTCATAGACGCTCAATCTTGGCGGCATTCGTCTTAGCACCTGGCAATTAGTATAGAAGCACTGTCTTTGACTTCTCTGGATGTTTCCCAGGCGAGCTATTGACAAGTAAATCCTAGACGCTCGATCTTGGTTATTTTCGCTTTCGCGGCTGGCAGCAAAGTTCAGAACCATGTTTCTGTGAATAACTTTTGAACCGTAAGTCACAGACGCTCGCTCTTGGCTGCATTCGTTTCAGCTCGTGGCAGCCAGTCTAAAAAACACTATCTTGGACTTCTCTGGATGTTTCCCAGGCGAGCTATTGGCAGCATGTTCAGAACCACTGTTTCTGAAGCTAATTCTTGAACCGTGTCATAGACGCTCGATCTTGGCGGCATTCGTCTCAGCGCCTGGCAATTAGTATAGAAGCACTGTTTCCCACTGTTTCTGAGGCTAATTCTTGAACCGTAAGTCATAGACGCTCAATCTTGGCGGCATTCGTCTTAGCACCTGGCAATTAGTATAGAAGCACTGTCTTTGACTTCTCTGGATGTTTCCCAGGCGAGCTATTGACAAGTAAATCCTAGACGCTCGATCTTGGTTATTTTCGCTTTCGCGGCTGGCAGCAAAGTTCAGAACCATGTTTCTGTGAATAACTCTTGAACCGTAAGTCACAGACGCTCGCTCTTGGCTGCATTCGTTTCAGCTCGTGGCAGCCAGTCTAAAAAACACAATCTTGGACTTCTCTGGATGTTTCCCAGGCGAGCTATTGGCAGCATGTTCAGAACCACTGTTTCTGAGGCTAATTCTTGAACCGTAAGTCATAGACGCTCGCTCTTGGCGGCATTCGTCTCAGCGCCTGGCAATTAGTATAGAAGCACTGTTTCCCACTGTTTCTGAGGCTAATTCTTGAACCGTAAGTCATAGACGCTAGATCTTGGCGGCATTCGTCTCAGCGCCTGGCAATTAGTATAGAAGCACTGTCTTTGACTTCTCTGGATGTTTCCCAGGCGAGCTATTGACAAGTAAATCCTAGACGCTCGATCTTGGTTATTTTCGCTTTCGCGGCTGGCAGCAAAGTTCAGAACCATGTTTCTGTGAATAACTCTTGAACCGTAAGTCACAGACGCTCGCTCTTGGCTGCATTCGTTTCAGCTCGTGGCAGCCAGTCTAAAAAACACTATCTTGGACTTCTCTTGATGTTTCCCAGGCGAGCTATTGGCAGCATGTTCAGAACCACTGTTTCTGAGGCTAATTATTGAACCGTAAGTCTTAGACGCTCGATCTTGGCGGCATTCGTCTCAGCGCCTGGCAATTAGTATAGAAGCACTGTCTTTGACTTCTCTGGATGTTTCCCAGGCGAGCTATTGACAAGTAAATCCTAGACACTCGATCTTGGTTATTTTCGCTTTCGCGGCTGGCAGCAAAGTTCAGAACCATGTTTCTGTGAATAACTCTTGAACCGTAAGTCACAGACGCTCGCTCTTGGCTGCATTCGTTTCAGCTCGTGGCAGCCAGTCTAAAAAACACTATCTTGGACTTCTCTGGATGTTTCCCAGGCGAGTTATTGGCAGCATGTTCAGAACCACTGTTTCTGAGGCTAATTCTTGAACCGTAAGTCATAGACGCTCGATCTTGGCGGCATTTGTTTAAGCGCCTGCCAATTAGTATAGAAGCACTGTTTCCCACTGTTTCTGAGGCTAATTCTTGAACCGTAAGTCATAGACGCTAGATCTTGGCGGCATTCGTCTCAGCGCCTGGCAATTAGTATAGAAGCACTGTATTTGACTTCTATGGATGTTTCCCAGGCGAGCTATTGACAAGTAAATCCTAGACGCTCGATCTTGGTTATTTTCGCTTTCGCGGCTGGCAGCAAAGTTCAGAACCATGTTTCTGTGAATAACTTTTGAACCGTAAGTCACAGACGCTCGCTCTTGGCTGCATTCGTTTCAGCTCGTGGCAGCCAGTCTAAAAAACACAATCTTGGACTTCTCTGGATGTTTCCCAGGCGAGCTATTGGCAGCATGTTCAGAACCACTGTTTCTGAGGCTAATTCTTAAACCGTGTCATAGACGCTCGATCTTGGCGGCATTCGTCTCAGCGCCTGGCAATTAGTATAGAAGCACTGTTTCCGAGGCTAATTCTTGAACCGTAAGTCATAGACGCTAGATCTTGGCGGCATTCGTCTCAGCGCCTGGCAATTAGTATAGAAGCACCGTCTTTGACTTCTCTGGATGTTTCCCAGGCGAGCTTTTGACAAGTAAATCCTAGACGCTCGATCTTGGTTATTTTCGCTTTCGCGGCTGGCAGCAAAGTTCAGAACCATGTTTCTGTGAATAACTCTTGAACCGTAAGTCACAGACGCTCGCTCTTGGCTGCATTCGTTTCAGCTCGTGGCAGCCAGTCTAAAAAACACTATCTTGGACTTCTCTTGATGTTTCCCAGGCGAGCTATTGGCAGCATGTTCAGAACCACTGTTTCTGAGGCTAATTATTGAACCGTAAGTCTTAGACGCTCGATCTTGGCGGCATTCGTCTCAGCGCCTGGCAATTAGTATAGAAGCACTGTCTTTGACTTCTCTGGATGTTTCCCAGGCGAGCTATTGACAAGTAAATCCTAGACACTCGATCTTGGTTATTTTCGCTTTCGCGGCTGGCAGCAAAGTTCAGAACCATGTTTCTGTGAATAACTCTTGAACCGTAAGTCACAGACGCTCGCTCTTGGCTGCATTCGTTTCAGCTCGTGGCAGCCAGTCTAAAAAACACTATCTTGGACTTCTCTGGATGTTTCCCAGGCGAGTTATTGGCAGCATGTTCAGAACCACTGTTTCTGAGGCTAATTCTTGAACCGTAAGTCATAGACGCTCGATCTTGGCGGCATTTGTTTAAGCGCCTGCCAATTAGTATAGAAGCACTGTTTCCCACTGTTTCTGAGGCTAATTCTTGAACCGTAAGTCATAGACGCTAGATCTTGGCGGCATTCGTCTCAGCGCCTGGCAATTAGTATAGAAGCACTGTATTTGACTTCTATGGATGTTTCCCAGGCGAGCTATTGACAAGTAAATCCTAGACGCTCGATCTTGGTTATTTTCGCTTTCGCGGCTGGCAGCAAAGTTCAGAACCATGTTTCTGTGAATAACTTTTGAACCGTAAGTCACAGACGCTCGCTCTTGGCTGCATTCGTTTCAGCTCGTGGCAGCCAGTCTAAAAAACACAATCTTGGACTTCTCTGGATGTTTCCCAGGCGAGCTATTGGCAGCATGTTCAGAACCACTGTTTCTGAGGCTAATTCTTAAACCGTGTCATAGACGCTCGATCTTGGCGGCATTCGTCTCAGCGCCTGGCAATTAGTATAGAAGCACTGTTTCCGAGGCTAATTCTTGAACCGTAAGTCATAGACGCTAGATCTTGGCGGCATTCGTCTCAGCGCCTGGCAATTAGTATAGAAGCACCGTCTTTGACTTCTCTGGATGTTTCCCAGGCGAGCTTTTGACAAGTAAATCCTAGACGCTCGATCTTGGTTATTTTCGCTTTCGCGGCTGGCAGCAAAGTTCAGAACCATGTTTCTGTGAATAACTCTTGAACCGTAAGTCACAGACGCTCGCTCTTGGCTGCATTCGTTTCAGCTCGTGGCAGCCAGTCTAAAAAACACTATCTTGGACTTCTCTTGATGTTTCCCAGGCGAGCTATTGGCAGCATGTTCAGAACCACTGTTTCTGAGGCTAATTATTGAACCGTAAGTCTTAGACGCTCGATCTTGGCGGCATTCGTCTCAGCGCCTGGCAATTAGTATAGAAGCACTGTCTTTGACTTCTCTGGATGTTTCCCAGGCGAGCTATTGACAAGTAAATCCTAGACACTCGATCTTGGTTATTTTCGCTTTCGCGGCTGGCAGCAAAGTTCAGAACCATGTTTCTGTGAATAACTCTTGAACCGTAAGTCACAGACGCTCGCTCTTGGCTGCATTCGTTTCAGCTCGTGGCAGCCAGTCTAAAAAACACTATCTTGGACTTCTCTGGATGTTTCCCAGGCGAGTTATTGGCAGCATGTTCAGAACCACTGTTTCTGAGGCTAATTCTTGAACCGTAAGTCATAGACGCTCGATCTTGGCGGCATTTGTTTAAGCGCCTGCCAATTAGTATAGAAGCACTGTTTCCCACTGTTTCTGAGGCTAATTCTTGAACCGTAAGTCATAGACGCTAGATCTTGGCGGCATTCGTCTCAGCGCCTGGCAATTAGTATAGAAGCACTCAGTGGCGGACACAGACTGCAAAAGGCCCCTGTGCAGATAATGTGCCAGGGCCCCCCCCCCCCCACCCCGCAAACTTCTCATGGCCGACGGTCCGCTTTCAGCTGCATCGCTGGGTCTCCTAAGTGACCCAACAATGCAGCACTAGCAGCCGGTGCGTCACTAAGGCTGGGTTCACACACACACTATTTACGGACGTAATTTGGGCGTTTTAGCATTGAATTACATCCGAAAATGCGGCTCAAAAGCGTCGGAAAACATCTGCCCATTCATTTGAATGGGTCTTACGATGTTCTGTGCCGATGGTCATTTTTTTTTACGCGCCGCTGTCGAAAGGCGGCGCGTAAAAAACTGCCTGTCACTTCTTCAGATGTAAATGGAGCCGTTTTCCATGGACTCCATGGAAAACCAGCTTCAATTACTTCCGTAGTGGACGCAGCAAAAGACGCCTGCACATGCCATTACGGCTGAAATTACGGTGCTGTTTTCTCCTGAAAACAGCACAGTAATTTCAGCCGTAACAGACGCTGCCGTGTGAACATACCCTCAGGGCTTAAAATGTCCGGGAAATAGCCCCAATACATATGTGTCCGCCCCAAAAAAAAGTGTGTGTATAGGAGACAGCATAGCATATCTATAGCACTACGACCCTATAAACTATGGATAGGATTAGATACAGTGGCTGAGCAGACAGTATCACACATGATAGGATTAGATACAGTGGCTCAGAAGGCAGTATCACACATGATAGGATTAGATACACAGCTCAGCAGACAGTATCACACATGATAGGATTAGATACAGTGGCCCAGCAGACAGTATCACACATGATAGGATTAGATACAGTGGCTCAGCAGACAGTACCACACATGATAGGATTAGATACAGTGGCTCAGCAGACAGTACCACACATGATAGGATTAGATACAGTGGCTCAGCAGACAGTATCACACATGATAGGATTAGATACAGTGGCTCAGCAGACAGTACCACACATTATAGGATTAGATACAGTGGCTCAGCAGACAGTATCACACATGATAGGATTAGATACAGTGGCTCAGCAGACAGTATCACACATGATCGGATTAGATATAGGGCCCAGCACAGTATCATACATGATTGGATTAGATACACAGCTCAGCAGACTGTATCACACATGATAGGATTAGATACAGGGCCCAGCTCGCTGACATTGCGGCTCCAGCGCTGGACCCAGGAAAGGTAAGAATAATAATTTTGCTTCTTTATGTGTTACTGATTATTTTTGTGTGTTTGTGTTTTTTTTACAGGTTCGGTTGTTGGACTTCGGATACGAGGACTTCAATGACGGCGTTTTTTTTATTCTCAATAAAATGGTTAATGAGGGTTGTGTTTTTATTTCAATAAAAAAAATTTCTATGTGCTTGTATCTTTTTAAACTTTATTATCACCGCCTTAGTAATGGCCGCTGGCTGATTGACAACCTCCATTACTAAGGCGAGGCTTAATGTTAGCCGGTGCAGAGTCTACACTAACCCCCATTATTACCCCGGTACCCACCGCCACCAGGGGTACTGGGAAGAGCCGGGTACAAACCAGTACCCGACCAGCTGTAGTGACGGGCAGGCACCGGGGTGGCCGCAGGCTGGTAGTATTAGGCTGGGGAAGGCCAAAAACAGTGGCCCTTCCCACCCTTGTAATGCTGCCTGCTGCTGCTGTGTTGTATCTGGCTGGTTATGAAAATTGGGGGGGACCCGACATCGTTCTTTCCAATTATTTTTTAAATGACGTGGCGTCCCCCCCATTTTCATAACCAGCCAGATACAATAAAGCAGCAGCAGCCTAGCATCACCAGGGTAGGAAGGGCCACTGTATCTGGCCTTTCCCCTCCTGATAATACCAGCCTGCGGCCACCCCAGTGGCCGACCATCACTACAGATGGTCAGGTACTGGATCGTACCCGGCTCTTCCCAGCACCCCTGGTGGCGGTGGGTACCGGGGTAATAAAGGGGGTTAGTGTTAGCCTCTGCACCGGCTAACACTAAGCCCTGCCTTAGCAATGGATGCTGTCAATCAGCCGGCGGCCATTACTAAGGCGGTAGTAATATAGTTTAAAAAAAACCACAAAGACATAGAAAAAATATTTTATTGAAATAAAAAAAAAAAACACAACCCTCATTAACCATTTTATTAATAAAAAAAAAAGCTGTCATCGAAGTAGTCCTGGAATCCGCCGTAGTCCAACGACCGAACCTGTAAGAAAACACACAAAAAATGATTAGTAACACATGTGTTAGGGTATGTGCACACACACTAATTACGTCCGGAATTGACGGACGTATTTCGGCCGCAAGTACCGGACCGAACACACTGCAGGGAGCCGGGCTCCTAGCATCATAGTTATGTACGACGCTAGGAGTCCCTGCCTCGCTGCCGGACAACTGTCCGGTACTGAAAACATGATTACAGTACAGGACAGTTGTCCCACAGCGAGGCAGGGACTCCTAGCGTCGTACATAAGTACGACGCTAGGAGCCCGGCTCCCTGCAGTGTGTTCGGTCCGGTACTTGCGGCCGAAATACATCCGTCACTTACGGACGTAATTAGTGTCTGTGCACATACCCTAAGGCTTAGATACAGGGCCCATGTGTGATACTGTCTGTGGGACCCTGTATCTAAGCCTACCACAAGGTAGGCTTAGATACAGGGTCCAGCAGACAGTAATCTTATACAGTATAAGATTACTGTGTGCTGGGGCCCTGTATCTAAACCTACAGTGTGGTAGGCTTAGATACAGGGCCCAGCAGACAGGATCACGCATGGGCCATGTATCTAAGCCTACCATGTGATTGGCTTAGATACAGGGCCCAGCAGACAGCATCACACAATCTGTGATCCTGTCTCATGGGCCCCCTAAGCCTGCTACATCGTAGGCTTAGGGGTTGTGCAGTCCCTAAACATTGATGGCCTATCCTCAGGATAGGCCATCAATAGCTGATGTGTCGCCCGGGACCCGCAAATCAGCTGTTTTGAAGGGGCCGCAGCACTCGTACGAGAGCTGCTTCCCCTTCATTTCACTACTCGCCCACACTGTGAATCGCCGAAACCGATTCACAGTGTGACCGGAATGAAGTGACAGGAATGAAGGGGAGCAGCTCTCGTACGAGTGCTGCGGCCCCTTCAAAACAGCTGATTGGCGGGTCCCAGGAGTCGGACCCCGCCAGTCAGGGCTATCTTACCTTCCTCTTCGGCCGCGGCGGGAGTTCTGTCGTCTCGATGCTGTGCGCGGCGCATAGCGCTGTGACGTCATGTGCTGCGCACAGCGCCTGACGTCAGGACCTCCGCTGCGATCCGGAACCAGGAAGGTAAGTAAAGTATGTTACTATAGTAACAGGGGCCCGCGGCCCGAGTTACTATAGTAACTTTTTATTGATGTGGTGCGGGGGGCCGTGGGCCCCCCTGGCTTCGGGGCCCGGTCGCAATTGCGACCGCTGCGACCCCTATAGCTACGCCAGTGGTCCACGGGCCTCTGTCTCAGTCCTCAGCATCGCGCAGCTGAGAACTGAGTCGGCCAGCAGAGGAACGGGCCCCCTTCCCACGCGGGGCCCTTGTGCAGCTGCACCGGCTGCACATGCGGTATGTCCGCCCCTGGAAGCACTGTATTTGACTTCTATGGATGTTTCCCAGGCGAGCTATTGACAAGTAAATCCTAGACGCTCGATCTTGGTTATTTTCGCTTTCGCGGCTGGCAGCAAAGTTCAGAACCATGTTTCTGTGAATAACTTTTGAACCGTAAGTCACAGACGCTCGCTCTTGGCTGCATTCGTTTCAGCTCGTGGCAGCCAGTCTAAAAAACACAATCTTGGACTTCTCTGGATGTTTCCCAGGCGAGCTATTGGCAGCATGTTCAGAACCACTGTTTCTGAGGCTAATTCTTAAACCGTGTCATAGACGCTCGATCTTGGCGGCATTCGTCTCAGCGCCTGGCAATTAGTATAGAAGCACTGTTTCCGAGGCTAATTCTTGAACCGTAAGTCATAGACGCTAGATCTTGGCGGCATTCGTCTCAGCGCCTGGCAATTAGTATAGAAGCACCGTCTTTGACTTCTCTGGATGTTTCCCAGGCGAGCTTTTGACAAGTAAATCCTAGACGCTCGATCTTGGTTATTTTCGCTTTCGCGGCTGGCAGCAAAGTTCAGAACCATGTTTCTGTGAATAACTTTTGAACCGTAAGTCACAGACGCTCGCTCTTGGCTGCATTCGTTTCAGCTCGTGGCAGCCAGTCTAAAAAACACAATCTTGGACTTCTCTGGATGTTTCCCAGGCAAGCTATTGGCAGCATGTTCAGAACCACTGTTTCTGAGGCTAATTCTTGAACCGTAAGTCATAGACGCTCGATCTTGGCGGCATTCGTCTCAGCGCCCGGCAATTAGTATAGAAGCACTGTTTCCCACTGTTTCTGAGGCTAATTCTTGAACCGTAAGTCATAGACGCTAGATCTTGGCGGCATTCGTCTCAGCGCCTGGCAATTAGTATAGAAGCACTGTCTTTGACTTCTCTGGATGTTTCCCAGGCGAGCTATTGACAAGTAAATCCTAGACGCTCGATCTTGGTTATTTTCGCTTTCGCGGCTGGCAGCAAAGTTCAGAACCATGTTTCTGTGAATAACTCTTGAACCGTAAGTCACAGACGCTCGCTCTTGGCTGCATTCGTTTCAGCTCGTGGCAGCCAGTCTAATAAACACTATCTTGGACTTCTCTGGATGTTTCCCAGGCGAGCTATTGGCAGCATGTTCAGAACGACTGTTTCTGAGGCTAATTCTTGAACCGTAAGTCATAGACGCTCGATCTTGGCGGCATTCGTCTCAGCGCCTGGCAATTAGTATAGAAGCACTGTTTCCCACTGTTTCTGAGGCTAATTCTTGAACCGTAAGTCATAGACGCTAGATCTTGGCGGCATTCGTCTCAGCGCCTGGCAATTAGTATAGAAGCACTGTCTTTGACTTCTCTGGATGTTTCCCAGGCGAGCTATTGACAAGTAAATCCTAGACGCTCGATCTTGGTTATTTTCGCTTTCGCGGCTGGCAGCAAAGTTCAGAACCATGTTTCTGTGAATAACTCTTGAACCGTAAGTCACAGACGCTCGCTCTTGGCTGCATTCGTTTCAGCTCGTGGCAGCCAGTCTAAAAAACACTATCTTGGACTTCTCTTGATGTTTCCCAGGCGAGCTATTGGCAGCATGTTCAGAACCACTGTTTCTGAGGCTAATTATTGAACCGTAAGTCTTAGACGCTCGATCTTGGCGGCATTCGTCTCAGCGCCTGGCAATTAGTATAGAAGCACTGTTTCCCACTGTTTCTGAGGCTAATTCTTGAACCGTAAGTCATAGACGCTCAATCTTGGCGGCATTCGTCTCAGCACCTGGCAATTAGTATAGAAGCACTGTCTTTGACTTCTCTGGATGTTTCCCAGGCGAGCTATTGACAAGTAAATCCTAGACGCTCGATCTTGGTTATTTTCGCTTTCGCGGCTGGCAGCAAAGTTCAGAACCATGTTTCTGTGAATAACTTTTGAACCGTAAGTCACAGACGCTCGCTCTTGGCTGCATTCGTTTCAGCTCGTGGCAGCCAGTCTAAAAAACACTATCTTTGACTTCTCTGGATGTTTCCCAGGCGAGCTATTGGCAGCATGTTCAGAACCACTGTTTCTGAGGCTAATTCTTGAACCGTAAGTCATAGACGCTCGATCTTGGCGGCATTCGTCTCAGCGCCTGGCAATTAGTATAGAAGCACTGTTTCCCACTGTTTCTGAGGCTAATTCTTGAACCGTAAGTCATAGACGCTCGATCTTGGCGGCATTTGTTTAAGCGCCTGCCAATTAGAATAGAAGCACTGTTTCCCACTGTTTCTGAGGCTAATTCTTGAACCGTAAGTCATAGACGCTAGATCTTGGCATAATTCGTCTCAGCGCCTGGCAATTAGTATATAAGCACTGTATTTGACTTCTATGGATGTTTCCCAGGCGAGCTATTGACAAGCAAATCCTAGACGCTCGATCTTGGTTATTTTCGCTTTCGCGGCTGGCAGCAAAGTTCAGAACCATGTTTCTGTGAATAACTTTTGAACCGTAAGTCACAGACGCTCGCTCTTGGCTGCATTCGTTTCAGCTCGTGGCAGCCAGTCTAAAAAACACAATCTTGGACTTCTCTGGATGTTTCCCAGGCGAGCTATTGGCAGCATGTTCAGAACCACTGTTTCTGAGGCTAATTCTTGAACCGTAAGTCATAGACGCTCGATCTTGGCGGCATTCGTCTCAGCGCCTGGCAATTAGTATAGAAGCACTGTTTCCCACTGTTTCTGAGGCTAATTCTTGAACCGTAAGTCATAGACGCTCAATCTTGGCGGCATTCGTCTTAGCACCTGGCAATTAGTATAGAAGCACTGTCTTTGACTTCTCTGGATGTTTCCCAGGCGAGCTATTGACAAGTAAATCCTAGACGCTCGATCTTGGTTATTTTCGCTTTCGCGGCTGGCAGCAAAGTTCAGAACCATGTTTCTGTGAATAACTTTTGAACCGTAAGTCACAGACGCTCGCTCTTGGCTGCATTCGTTTCAGCTCGTGGCAGCCAGTCTAAAAAACACTATCTTGGACTTCTCTGGATGTTTCCCAGGCGAGCTATTGGCAGCATGTTCAGAACCACTGTTTCTGAAGCTAATTCTTGAACCGTGTCATAGACGCTCGATCTTGGCGGCATTCGTCTCAGCGCCTGGCAATTAGTATAGAAGCACTGTTTCCCACTGTTTCTGAGGCTAATTCTTGAACCGTAAGTCATAGACGCTAGATCTTGGCGGCATTCGTCTCAGCGCCTGGCAATTAGTATAGAAGCACTGTCTTTGACTTCTCTGGATGTTTCCCAGGCGAGCTATTGACAAGTAAATCCTAGACGCTCGATCTTGGTTATTTTCGCTTTCGCGGCTGGCAGCAAAGTTCAGAACCATGTTTCTGTGAATAACTCTTGAACCGTAAGTCACAGACGCTCGCTCTTGGCTGCATTCGTTTCAGCTCGTGGCAGCCAGTCTAAAAAACACAATCTTGGACTTCTCTGGATGTTTCCCAGGCGAGCTATTGGCAGCATGTTCAGAACCACTGTTTCTGAGGCTAATTCTTGAACCGTAAGTCATAGACGCTCGCTCTTGGCGGCATTCGTCTCAGCGCCTGGCAATTAGTATAGAAGCACTGTTTCCCACTGTTTCTGAGGCTAATTCTTGAACCGTAAGTCATAGACGCTAGATCTTGGCGGCATTCGTCTCAGCGCCTGGCAATTAGTATAGAAGCACTGTCTTTGACTTCTCTGGATGTTTCCCAGGCGAGCTATTGACAAGTAAATCCTAGACGCTCGATCTTGGTTATTTTCGCTTTCGCGGCTGGCAGCAAAGTTCAGAACCATGTTTCTGTGAATAACTCTTGAACCGTAAGTCACAGACGCTCGCTCTTGGCTGCATTCGTTTCAGCTCGTGGCAGCCAGTCTAAAAAACACTATCTTGGACTTCTCTTGATGTTTCCCAGGCGAGCTATTGGCAGCATGTTCAGAACCACTGTTTCTGAGGCTAATTATTGAACCGTAAGTCTTAGACGCTCGATCTTGGCGGCA
>NW_027462498.1:0-17500 GCF_050947455.1 Rhinoderma darwinii
GCTGTGGAGCTCATACACTGTTGCCCCCGGGCATGCACAGCTTGCACACGGCTCCTCTACCCTGGGCTGCAATGGGCAGCACACGCCGCTCATACACTCTGGAGCTGGCTGACAGCAACTGCTGCTGATAATGATGATGACGATAATGTGCAAAGGGTTATCTATCGGCGGACAGTGTCACACTCTGGCCCTGGAACTGTGCCCCGGCCTGCCTCTGCTGCTCATTACCGCCTCTGACATTTTTAAACATACCCGACTTTAACTTGATTTTAAATGTTCACTTTCAAATGTTTCACTTTCAGTTGCAGAAATGTCATTCTTTGACATTTGGGCCTTTTTATTGTCACTGCTGTTTGGTCACCAAATGGATCTCCTTGGATTGAGGCCTAGTCCTCTCCCCACCGCCCTGGAACTCTGCCCCGGCCTACGCTGCCTGCCGTCACACCCCTGGCCCTGGAACTCTGCCCCGGCCTGCCCTTGCTGTTCACCACCGCCTCTGACATTTTTGAACATACCCCACTTTAACCCCTTAAGGACGCAGCCTAGTTTGGGCCTTAAGGCTCAGAGCCCATTTTTCAAATCTGACATATTTCACTTTATGTGGTAATAACGTCGGAATGCTTAAACCTATCCAAGCGATTCTGAGATTGTTTCTCGTGACACTTTGGGCTTCATGTTCGTGGTAAAATTTGGTCGATATATTCAGTGTTTATTGGTGAAAAATTGCAAAATTTAGAGAAAATTTTGAAAAAATTGCATTTTTCAGAATTTAAATGCATCTGCTTGTAAAACAGACGGTTATACCACCCAAAATAGTTACTAGTTCACATTTCCCATATGTCTACTTTAGATTGGCATCGTTTTTTTAACATTCTTTTATTTTTCTTGGACGTTACAAGGCTTAGAACATAAACAGCAATTTCTCATATTTTTAAGAAAATTTCAAAAGCCTTTTTTTTAAGGTACCTCTTGAGTTCTGAAGTGGCTTTGAGGGGCCTATGTATTAGAAACCCCCATAAAACACCCCATTTTAAAAACTAGACCCCTCAAAGTATTCAAAACAGCATTTAGAAAGTTTTTTAACCCTTCAGGCATTTCACAGGAATTAAAGCAATGTGGAGGTGAAATTTGCAAATTTCATTTTTCTTGCTGAATTTCAATATTATTCCATTTTTTTCTGTAACACAGAAGATTTTACCAGAGAAATACTACTAAATATGTATTGTCCAGATTCTGCAGTTTTTAGAAATGTCCCACATGTGGCTCTAGTGCGCTCGTGGAATAAAACACAAGCCTCAGAAACAAAGGAGCACCTAGTGCATTTTGAGGCCTCTTTTTTATTAGAATATATTTTAGGCAGCATGCCAGGTTTGAAGAGGTGTTGAGGTATGAAAGCAATGGAAACCCACCAGAAGTGACCCCATTTTGGAAACTAGACCCCTCAAGGAATTCATTTATGGTTGTTGTTATCATTTTGACCACACCGTTTTTTCACAGCACCTATTTGAATTGGGCTGTGAATTAAAAAAATGATATTTTTTTCCATTAAGATGTAATTTTTGTTCAAAATTTCTTATTTTCACAAGGAATAAAACACCCCATTTTGTTGCCCAATTTGTCCTGAGTGCGGCAATACCCCATTTGTGGTGATAAACTGATGTTTGGGCCCATGGCAGGACTCAGAAGGAAAGGACCACCATTTGGCCTACTGGAGCTTTTCTTGTGCTAAGTCATGTATGCAGAAGCCCCTGAGGTACCAGTACAGTTGAAACCCCGAGAAGTGACCCCATTTTAAAAACTACACCCCTTAAGACATTCATCTAGTGGTGTAGTGAGCATTTTGACCCCACAGTTATTGTGTAAAAGGTAATGCGCAGCAGATGGTGCAAAGTGAGATTTGCAATTTCCTATGCATATATGCCATTTCAGTGTCTGATATATTGTGCCCAGCATGTGCCACTGGAGACATACACCCCATAAATTGTAATGTGGGTTCTCCCGGGTACGGCAATACCCTACATGTGGCTGTTATTAGCTGCCTGGGCACACGACAGGGCTCAGAAGGGAAGGACCACCATTTAGCCTACTGGAGCTTTTCTGGTGCTAAGTCATGTAGGCAGAACCCCTGAGGTACCAGTACAGTTGAAACCCCCGAGAAGTGACCCCATTTTAAAAACTACACCCCTTAAGACATTCATCTAGTGGTGTAGTGAGCATTTTGACCCCACAGTTATTGTGTAAAAGGTAATGCGCAGCAGATGGTGCAAAGTGAGATTTGCAATTTCCTATGCATATATGCCATTTCAGTGTCTGATATATTGTGCCCAGCATGTGCCACTGGAGACATACACCCCATAAATTGTAATGTGGGTTCTCCCGGGTACGGCAATACCCTACATGTGGCTGTTATTAGCTGCCTGGGCACACGACAGGGCTCAGAAGGGAAGGACCACCATTTAGCCTACTGGAGCTTTTCTGGTGCTAAGTCATGTAGGCAGAACCCCTGAGGTACCAGTACAGTTGAAACCCCCGAGAAGTGACCCCATTTTAAAAACTACACCCCTTAAGACATTCATCTAGTGGTGTAGTGAGCATTTTGACCCCACAGTTATTGTGTAAAAGGTAATGCGCAGCAGATGGTGCAAAGTGAGATTTGCAATTTCCTATGCATATATGCCATTTCAGTGTCTGATATATTGTGCCCAGCATGTGCCACTGGAGACATACACCCCATAAATTGTAATGTGGGTTCTCCCGGGTACGGCAATACCCTACATGTGGCTGTTATTAGCTGCCTGGGCACACGACAGGGCTCAGAAGGGAAGGACCACCATTTAGCCTACTGGAGCTTTTCTGGTGCTAAGTCATGTAGGCAGAACCCCTGAGGTACCAGTACAGTTGAAACCCCCGAGAAGTGACCCCATTTTAAAAACTACACCCCTTAAGACATTCATCTAGTGGTGTAGTGAGCATTTTGACCCCACAGTTATTGTGTAAAAGGTAATGCGCAGCAGATGGTGCAAAGTGAGATTTGCAATTTCCTATGCATATATGCCATTTCAGTGTCTGATATATTGTGCCCAGCATGTGCCACTGGAGACATACACCCCATAAATTGTAATGTGGGTTCTCCCGGGTACGGCAATACCCTACATGTGGCTGTTATTAGCTGCCTGGGCACACGACAGGGCTCAGAAGGGAAGGACCACCATTTAGCCTACTGGAGCTTTTCTGGTGCTAAGTCATGTAGGCAGAACCCCTGAGGTACCAGTACAGTTGAAACCCCCGAGAAGTGACCCCATTTTAAAAACTACACCCCTTAAGACATTCATCTAGTGGTGTAGTGAGCATTTTGACCCCACAGTTATTGTGTAAAAGGTAATGCGCAGCAGATGGTGCAAAGTGAGATTTGCAATTTCCTATGCATATATGCCATTTCAGTGTCTGATATATTGTGCCCAGCATGTGCCACTGGAGACATACACCCCATAAATTGTAATGTGGGTTTCTCCCGGGTACGGCAATACCCTACATGTGGCTGTTATTAGCTGCCTGGGCACACGACAGGGCTCAGAAGGGAAGGACCACCATTTAGCCTACTGGAGCTTTTCTGGTGCTAAGTCATGTAGGCAGAACCCCTGAGGTACCAGTACAGTTGAAACCCCCGAGAAGTGACCCCATTTTAAAAACTACACCCCTTAAGACATTCATCTAGTGGTGTAGTGAGCATTTTGACCCCACAGTTATTGTGTAAAAGGTAATGCGCAGCAGATGGTGCAAAGTGAGATTTGCAATTTCCTATGCATATATGCCATTTCAGTGTCTGATATATTGTGCCCAGCATGTGCCACTGGAGACATACACCCCATAAATTGTAATGTGGGTTCTCCCGGGTACGGCAATACCCTACATGTGGCTGTTATTAGCTGCCTGGGCACACGACAGGGCTCAGAAGGGAAGGACCACCATTTAGCCTACTGGAGCTTTTCTGGTGCTAAGTCATGTAGGCAGAACCCCTGAGGTACCAGTACAGTTGAAACCCCCGAGAAGTGACCCCATTTTAAAAACTACACCCCTTAAGACATTCATCTAGTGGTGTAGTGAGCATTTTGACCCCACAGTTATTGTGTAAAAGGTAATGCGCAGCAGATGGTGCAAAGTGAGATTTGCAATTTCCTATGCATATATGCCATTTCAGTGTCTGATATATTGTGCCCAGCATGTGCCACTGGAGACATACACCCCATAAATTGTAATGTGGGTTCTCCCGGGTACGGCAATACCCTACATGTGGCTGTTATTAGCTGCCTGGGCACACGACAGGGCTCAGAAGGGAAGGACCACCATTTAGCCTACTGGAGCTTTTCTGGTGCTAAGTCATGTAGGCAGAACCCCTGAGGTACCAGTACAGTTGAAACCCCCGAGAAGTGACCCCATTTTAAAAACTACACCCCTTAAGACATTCATCTAGTGGTGTAGTGAGCATTTTGACCCCACAGTTATTGTGTAAAAGGTAATGCGCAGCAGATGGTGCAAAGTGAGATTTGCAATTTCCTATGCATATATGCCATTTCAGTGTCTGATATATTGTGCCCAGCATGTGCCACTGGAGACATACACCCCATAAATTGTAATGTGGGTTCTCCCGGGTACGGCAATACCCTACATGTGGCTGTTATTAGCTGCCTGGGCACACGACAGGGCTCAGAAGGGAAGGACCACCATTTAGCCTACTGGAGCTTTTCTGGTGCTAAGTCATGTAGGCAGAACCCCTGAGGTACCAGTACAGTTGAAACCCCCGAGAAGTGACCCCATTTTAAAAACTACACCCCTTAAGACATTCATCTAGTGGTGTAGTGAGCATTTTGACCCCACAGTTATTGTGTAAAAGGTAATGCGCAGCAGATGGTGCAAAGTGAGATTTGCAATTTCCTATGCATATATGCCATTTCAGTGTCTGATATATTGTGCCCAGCATGTGCCACTGGAGACATACACCCCATAAATTGTAATGTGGGTTTCTCCCGGGTACGGCAATACCCTACATGTGGCTGTTATTAGCTGCCTGGGCACACGACAGGGCTCAGAAGGGAAGGACCACCATTTAGCCTACTGGAGCTTTTCTGGTGCTAAGTCATGTAGGCAGAACCCCTGAGGTACCAGTACAGTTGAAACCCCCGAGAAGTGACCCCATTTTAAAAACTACACCCCTTAAGACATTCATCTAGTGGTGTAGTGAGCATTTTGACCCCACAGTTATTGTGTAAAAGGTAATGCGCAGCAGATGGTGCAAAGTGAGATTTGCAATTTCCTATGCATATATGCCATTTCAGTGTCTGATATATTGTGCCCAGCATGTGCCACTGGAGACATACACCCCATAAATTGTAATGTGGGTTCTCCCGGGTACGGCAATACCCTACATGTGGCTGTTATTAGCTGCCTGGGCACACGACAGGGCTCAGAAGGGAAGGACCACCATTTAGCCTACTGGAGCTTTTCTGGTGCTAAGTCATGTAGGCAGAACCCCTGAGGTACCAGTACAGTTGAAACCCCCGAGAAGTGACCCCATTTTAAAAACTACACCCCTTAAGACATTCATCTAGTGGTGTAGTGAGCATTTTGACCCCACAGTTATTGTGTAAAAGGTAATGCGCAGCAGATGGTGCAAAGTGAGATTTGCAATTTCCTATGCATATATGCCATTTCAGTGTCTGATATATTGTGCCCAGCATGTGCCACTGGAGACATACACCCCATAAATTGTAATGTGGGTTCTCCCGGGTACGGCAATACCCTACATGTGGCTGTTATTAGCTGCCTGGGCACACGACAGGGCTCAGAAGGGAAGGACCACCATTTAGCCTACTGGAGCTTTTCTGGTGCTAAGTCATGTAGGCAGAACCCCTGAGGTACCAGTACAGTTGAAACCCCCGAGAAGTGACCCCATTTTAAAAACTACACCCCTTAAGACATTCATCTAGTGGTGTAGTGAGCATTTTGACCCCACAGTTATTGTGTAAAAGGTAATGCGCAGCAGATGGTGCAAAGTGAGATTTGCAATTTCCTATGCATATATGCCATTTCAGTGTCTGATATATTGTGCCCAGCATGTGCCACTGGAGACATACACCCCATAAATTGTAATGTGGGTTCTCCCGGGTACGGCAATACCCTACATGTGGCTGTTATTAGCTGCCTGGGCACACGACAGGGCTCAGAAGGGAAGGACCACCATTTAGCCTACTGGAGCTTTTCTGGTGCTAAGTCATGTAGGCAGAACCCCTGAGGTACCAGTACAGTTGAAACCCCCGAGAAGTGACCCCATTTTAAAAACTACACCCCTTAAGACATTCATCTAGTGGTGTAGTGAGCATTTTGACCCCACAGTTATTGTGTAAAAGGTAATGCGCAGCAGATGGTGCAAAGTGAGATTTGCAATTTCCTATGCATATATGCCATTTCAGTGTCTGATATATTGTGCCCAGCATGTGCCACTGGAGACATACACCCCATAAATTGTAATGTGGGTTCTCCCGGGTACGGCAATACCCTACATGTGGCTGTTATTAGCTGCCTGGGCACACGACAGGGCTCAGAAGGGAAGGACCACCATTTAGCCTACTGGAGCTTTTCTGGTGCTAAGTCATGTAGGCAGAACCCCTGAGGTACCAGTACAGTTGAAACCCCCGAGAAGTGACCCCATTTTAAAAACTACACCCCTTAAGACATTCATCTAGTGGTGTAGTGAGCATTTTGACCCCACAGTTATTGTGTAAAAGGTAATGCGCAGCAGATGGTGCAAAGTGAGATTTGCAATTTCCTATGCATATATGCCATTTCAGTGTCTGATATATTGTGCCCAGCATGTGCCACTGGAGACATACACCCCATAAATTGTAATGTGGGTTCTCCCGGGTACGGCAATACCCTACATGTGGCTGTTATTAGCTGCCTGGGCACACGACAGGGCTCAGAAGGGAAGGACCACCATTTAGCCTACTGGAGCTTTTCTGGTGCTAAGTCATGTAGGCAGAACCCCT
This sequence comes from Rhinoderma darwinii, assembly GCF_050947455.1. Taxonomy (NCBI): domain Eukaryota; kingdom Metazoa; phylum Chordata; class Amphibia; order Anura; family Rhinodermatidae; genus Rhinoderma; species Rhinoderma darwinii. The sequence continues at coordinate 7,044 of NW_027462498.1, forward strand.
GAGGTACCAGTACAGTTGAAACCCCCGAGAAGTGACCCCATTTTAAAACTACACCCCTTAAGACATTCATCTAGTGGTGTAGTGAGCATTTTGACCCCACAGTTATTGTGTAAAAGGTAATGCGCAGCAGATGGTGCAAAGTGAGATTTGCAATTTCCTATGCATATATGCCATTTCAGTGTCTGATATATTGTGCCCAGCATGTGCCACTGGAGACATACACCCCATAAATTGTAATGTGGGTTCTCCCGGGTACGGCAATACCCTACATGTGGCTGTTATTAGCTGCCTGGGCACACGACAGGGCTCAGAAGGGAAGGACCACCATTTAGCCTACTGGAGCTTTTCTGGTGCTAAGTCATGTAGGCAGAACCCCTGAGGTACCAGTACAGTTGAAACCCCCGAGAAGTGACCCCATTTTAAAAACTACACCCCTTAAGACATTCATCTAGTGGTGTAGTGAGCATTTTGACCCCACAGTTATTGTGTAAAAGGTAATGCGCAGCAGATGGTGCAAAGTGAGATTTGCAATTTCCTATGCATATATGCCATTTCAGTGTCTGATATATTGTGCCCAGCATGTGCCACTGGAGACATACACCCCATAAATTGTAATGTGGGTTCTCCCGGGTACGGCAATACCCTACATGTGGCTGTTATTAGCTGCCTGGGCACACGACAGGGCTCAGAAGGGAAGGACCACCATTTAGCCTACTGGAGCTTTTCTGGTGCTAAGTCATGTAGGCAGAACCCCTGAGGTACCAGTACAGTTGAAACCCCCGAGAAGTGACCCCATTTTAAAAACTACACCCCTTAAGACATTCATCTAGAGTGTAGTGAGCATTTTGACCCAACAGTTATTGTGTAAAAGGTAATGCGCAGTAGATGGTGCAAAAGTGAGATTTGCAATTTCCTATACATATATGCCATTTCAGTGTCCGATATATTGTGCCCAGCATGTGCCACCGGAGACATACACCCCATAAATTGTAATGTGGGTTCTCCCGGGTACGGCAATACCCTACATGTGGCTGTTATTTGCTGCTTGGGCACATGGCAGGGCTCAAAAGGGAAAGATGAGGGGGATAAGCTGTGCGGAGTGCATCAGGGTAAATTAAAAATCAATGGATGTATGGTAAATTTTAAAACAATCTTTCATACAGAGCCCTGGTTTTTCGGGACACGTGTCGCATTGGTATGTTGTGTCCTTCCTTATCCCCCTCTTATAGCACACTTTGCACCTCTTTTGACTTTTTCCCTTCTTGCCAGTTTGGGGAACTTCTCCTGGAAAGTGTTGCCCTGGTACGATGCGTGTGGCCTCGCTTCCAGAAGTACTGGGTGCCCTCCTTCCTGGTCGCCAAAAATTAGGTTCTTTATAACCACCTCTTGAAATTCCAGGAAAGTTCCCCTCTGGCCTGCACATCGACGTAGCACGTACGCATTGTACAATGCCATCTGTATGATGTGCACGGCCAGCTTCTTATACCACACCCTCGATTTCCGCGTAGCGCTGTAGGGCTTCAGGACTTGATCTGACAAGTCCACCCCTCCCATGTACCTATTGTAGTCCAGGATGCAATCTGGTTTGGGGGTCTCTGTACTGGTACCTCGTACAGGTACATGGGTACTGGTGTGGCCATGTATTGTTGTCAATACAAGGACATCTCTCTTGTCCTTGTACTTGACACACAATATGTTTGCTACTAGAATGTGCCCTGCTCTCACCCCTTCTGAGTGTTTGCCCAAGCAGTGTTTTAGGGAGGCCTCTAAGATTTTTTCTAGCAGTGCCGCATGCCGCAGTCCTTCTGGAAGCGAGGCACTTGAAGAGCGGGACGCTGGTATAAAAATTATCCAGGTAGAGGTGGTAACCCTGGTCCAGCAGTGGGTGCACCAAATCCCACACAATTTTTGCGTTAATTCCCAGTAAGGGGGGGCATTCTGGGGGCTGAATACTGCTGTCCTTCCCTTCATATATCCTGAATTTATATGTATACCCTGATGCACTCTCGCACAGCTTATACAACTTCACGCCATACCTTGCCCTCTTACTTGGCAGGTATTGGCGGAATTGAAGCCTCCCTTTAAAATGTACCAGGGACTCATCAATGGAAATACACTTCTCGGGGGTGTATGCTTGGGCAAACCGGGCACTGAAATGGTCTAATAGGGGTCTCAGTTTATATAAACGGTCAAAACTGGGGTCATCTCGGGGTGGGCACTGCTCATTATCGGCATAATGTAGGAAGCGAAGTATTGCCTCATAACGCATCCTGGACATGGCCATACGGTACATCGGGGTGTGGTATAGGATGTCCGTGCTCCAGTAGGTCCTAATGGATGGCTTTTTTAGAAGCCCCATGTTCAAGAGCAGTCCCCAGAACTTGCCCAACTCTGCTGCGTTTACAGGAGTCCACCTCTGGGATTGGGCATAAAATGAGTTGGGGTTCTTGGTGATATACTGTTGGGCATATAAATTAGTCTGGGTGACCATTAGCTCTATAAAGTTATCAGTGAAGAAGAACTTGAAAAGTCCATCTCACTGAACCCTGCCGTGTTAAATTTGATGCCTGGGCTGCCCGTGTACTCAGGGATTTGGGGTTCATAATGGTCTGGTGTGGGTGTCCAAATGGGGTCACTTCGCTCAGGGGTATCACTTGTTGTGGGGTCACTTCTCTCAGGGATTTCTACTATGGTGGTGGTCCTGGGGCGTCTCCTAGGGGGTCCCTCCTCTTCATCGCTGGATGAGGAGGTAGACAAATAAAATACTGTATCGCCATCCGACGAGTCTGTGTCGGAGGCCAGAAATGCATACGCCTCTTCAGCAGTAAATGTCCGTTGGGACATGCTTGTTGTGCGAAGACAAATATTTATATACTGCAAAAAAATAAATCCCTAACTGGGAGCAATAGGATAGCACAACTAGCACAAATGTGTGTTTTGTTTTTAGAGAGCAAGTGGACTTCCCTGACACTAAAGCTAACTAGGGCGAGGGTTCCTAACACTAAACCTAACTAAATTTTATGTGGACTTCCCTAACGCTAAACCTAACTACGGCGACGATTCCCTGACACTAAACCTATCTAGATTATGTCAAGCTTCCCTGACACTAAACCTAACTACGGTGACGGGTGCCTGACACTAAACCTATCTAATTATTCCGAGCTTCCCTGACGCTAAACCTAACTACGGTGATGGATCCCTAACGCTAAGCCTATCTACGGTGACCGATTCCTGACGCTAAATTCCCTGACACTATACCTAACTACGCTTTTTGACGGTTCCCTGACACTAACTAACCCTAATACTAAACTAACCAGTTAAATTTTCAAAATTGGCTAAACTAACTATTTTTTTTGTTTCTTTTTTTTCTTTTTATATTTTTTTTTTGTTTTATGTTTTATATAGAAAAAAATGAAAAAAAAATCCCCAGGGACCAAGAAATGTGGTCCTGAAGACTGAAAAGTGGTCAGTGATAGGAGATCACTGACCAAAAAACGTGGGTAGAACTCAAAGAGGAAGGGAACAGGAGTGGGTAGTGGATGGGGTGGTGGGAAGCAAAAAAAACGTTGTTTTAGAAACTTTTTTCACTTTTTTTCACTTCTTTTCTCTCTGACTCTCTGCTCACAACCGATCTCAACGCCTCGCTAACTCCAACAGGGCGTTCAGGGCGGTTGCAGCAGGATGTGAGGTCAGAGAGAGGAAGTGACGAGAATGATCGCTGCTATTGGCTAGTTACTCACTGACTAGCCAATAGCGGCGATCGGCGAGGCGGGACCATAGTAAATGGTCCCGGCCCATTATGCTGTGATAGCATGCTGTCAGAAACAGCAGCTATCACAGCTCAGGAACGCCGGGCTCGAGCACTGCTGTGCTGAATGAGACCGATCGCTGCTATTGGCTAGTTACTCACTGACTAGCCAATAGCGGCGATCGGCGAGGCGGGACCATAGTAAATGGTCCCGGCCCATTATGCTGTGATAGCATGCTGTCAGAAACAGCAGCTATCACAGCTCAGGAACGCCGGGCTCGAGCACTGCTGTGCTGAATGAGACCGATCGCTGCTATTGGCTAGTTACTCACTGACTAGCCAATAGCGGCGATCGGCGAGGCGGGACCATAGTAAATGGTCCCGTCCCATTATGCCGTGATAGCCTGCTGTCAGAAACAGCAGCTATCACAGCGCATGAACGCGCCGGGCGCGCGCACCGCTGTTCTAACTGCAAGACGTACTATTACGGCATGGAGCGCGAACGATAGAGCTGCCATGACGTAATAGTACGTCAAGGAGCGGGAAGGGGCTAATACTAAACTAACCAGTTAAATTTTCAAAATTGGCTAAACTAACTATTTTTTTTTGTTTCTTTTTTTTCTTTTTATATTTTTTTTTTTGTTTTATGTTTTATATAGAAAAAAATGAAAAAAAAATCCCCAGGGACCAAGAAATGTGGTCCTGAAGACTGAAAAGTGGTCAGTGATAGGAGATCACTGACCAAAAAACGTGGGTAGAACTCAAAGAGGAAGGGAACAGGAGTGGGTAGTGGATGGGGTGGTGGGAAGCAAAAAAAACGTTGTTTTAGAAACTTTTTTTCACTTCTTTTCACTTCTTTTCTCTCTGACTCTCTGCTCACAACCGATCTCAACGCCTCGCTAACTCCAACAGGGCGTTCAGGGCGGTTGCAGCAGGATGTGAGGTCAGAGAGAGGAAGTGACGAGAATGATCGCTGCTATTGGCTAGTTACTCACTGACTAGCCAATAGCGGCGATCGGCGAGGCGGGACCATAGTAAATGGTCCCGGCCCATTATGCTGTGATAGCATGCTGTCAGAAACAGCAGCTATCACAGCTCAGGAACGCCGGGCTCGAGCACTGCTGTGCTGAATGAGACCGATCGCTGCTATTGGCTAGTTACTCACTGACTAGCCAATAGCGGCGATCGGCGAGGCGGGACCATAGTAAATGGTCCCGTCCCATTATGCCGTGATAGCCTGCTGTCAGAAACAGCAGCTATCACAGCGCATGAACGCGCCGGGCGCGCGCACCGCTGTTCTAACTGCAAGACGTACTATTACGGCATGGAGCGCGAACGATAGAGCTGCCATGACGTAATAGTACGTCAAGGAGCGGGAAGGGGCTAATACTAAACTAACCAGTTAAATTTTCAAAATTGGCTAAACTAACTATTTTTTTTTGTTTCTTTTTTTTCTTTTTATATTTTTTTTTTTGTTTTATGTTTTATATAGAAAAAAATGAAAAAAAAATCCCCAGGGACCAAGAAATGTGGTCCTGAAGACTGAAAAGTGGTCAGTGATAGGAGATCACTGACCAAAAAACGTGGGTAGAACTCAAAGAGGAAGGGAACAGGAGTGGGTAGTGGATGGGGTGGTGGGAAGCAAAAAAAACGTTGTTTTAGAAACTTTTTTTCACTTCTTTTCACTTCTTTTCTCTCTGACTCTCTGCTCACAACCGATCTCAACGCCTCGCTAACTCCAACAGGGCGTTCAGGGCGGTTGCAGCAGGATGTGAGGTCAGAGAGAGGAAGTGACGAGAATGATCGCTGCTATTGGCTAGTTACTCACTGACTAGCCAATAGCGGCGATCGGCGAGGCGGGACCATAGTAAATGGTCCCGGCCCATTATGCTGTGATAGCATGCTGTCAGAAACAGCAGCTATCACAGCTCAGGAACGCCGGGCTCGAGCACTGCTGTGCTGAATGAGACCGATCGCTGCTATTGGCTAGTTACTCACTGACTAGCCAATAGCGGCGATCGGCGAGGCGGGACCATAGTAAATGGTCCCGTCCCATTATGCCGTGATAGCCTGCTGTCAGAAACAGCAGCTATCACAGCGCATGAACGCGCCGGGCGCGCGCACCGCTGTTCTAACTGCAAGACGTACTATTACGGCATGGAGCGCGAACGATAGAGCTGCCATGACGTAATAGTACGTCAAGGAGCGGGAAGGGGTTAACTTGATTTTAAATGTTTCACTTTCAAATGTTTCACTTTCAGTAGCAGAAATGTCATTCTTTGACATTTGGGCCTTTTCATTTTCACAGCTGCTTGGTCACCAAATGGATCCCCTTGGATTGAGGCCTAGTCCTCTCCCCACCGCCCTGGAACTCTTCCCCGGCCTACGATGCCTGCTGTGACACCCCTGGCCCTGGATCTCTGCCCCGGCCTACCTCTGCTGTTCACTACCGCCTCTGACATTTTTGAACATACCCCACTTTAACTTGATTTTAAATGTGTCACTTTCAAATGTTTCACTTTCAGTTGCAGAAATGGCATTCTTTGACATTTGGGCCTTTTTATTTTCACTGCTGCTTGGTCACCAAATGGATCTCCTTGGATTGAGGCCTAGTCCTCTCCCCACCGCCCTGGAACTCTGCCCCGGCCTACGCTGCCTGCCGTCACACCCCTGGCCCTGGAACTCTGCCCCGGCCTACCTCTGCTGTTCACTACCGCCTCTGACATTTTTGAACATACCCCACTTTAACTTGATTTTAAATGTGTCACTTTCAAATGTTTCACTTTCAGTTGCAGAAATGGCATTCTTTGACATTTGGGCCTTTTTATTTTCACTGCTGCTTGGTCACCAAATGGATCTCCTTGGATTGAGGCCTAGTCCTCTCCCCACCGCCCTGGAACTCTGCCCCGGCCTACGCTGCCTGCCGTCACACCCCTGGCCCTGGAACTCTGCCCCGGCCTACCTCTGCTGTTCACTACCGCCTCTGACATTTTTGAACATACCCCACTTGAACTTGATTTTAAATGTTTCACTTTCAAATGTTTCACTTTCAGTTGCAGAAATGGCATTCTTTGACATTTGGGCCTTTTCATTTTCACTGCTGCTTGGTCACCAAATGGATCCCCTTGGATTGAGGCCTAGTCCTCTCCCCACCGCCCTGGAACTCTTCCCCGGCCTACGATGCCTGCTGTGACACCCCTGGCCCTGGATCTCTGCCCCGGCCTACCTCTGCTGTTCACTACCGCCTCTGACATTTTTGAACATACCCCACTTTAACTTGATTTTAAATGTGTCACTTTCAAATGTTTCACTTTCAGTTGCAGAAATGGCATTCTTTGACATTTGGGCCTTTTTATTTTCACTGCTGCTTGGTCACCAAATGGATCCCCTTGGATTGAGGCCTAGTCCTCTCCCCACCGCCCTGGAACTCTTCCCCGGCCTACGATGCCTGCTGTGACACCCCTGGCCCTGGATCTCTGCCCCGGCCTACCTCTGCTGTTCACTACCGCCTCTGACATTTTTGAACATACCCCACTTTAACTTGATTTTAAATGGTTCACTTTCAAATGTTTCACTTTCAGTAGCAGAAATGTCATTCTTTGACACTTGGGCATTTTTATTTTCACTGCTGTTTGGTCACCAAATGGATCTCCTTGGATTGAGGCCTAGTCCTCTCACCCACCGCCCTGGAACTCTGCCCCGGCCTACACTGCCTGCCGTCACACTCTGGCCCTGGAACTCTGTCCCGGCCTGCCCCTGCTGTTCACCACCGCCTCTGACATTTGTGAACATACCCCACTTTAACTTGATTTTAAATGGTTCACTTTCAGTATCAGAAATGTCATTCTTTGACATTTGGGCCTTTTTATTTGCACTGCTGTTTGGTCACCAAATGGATCTCCTTGGATTGAGGCCTAGTCCTCTCCCCACCGCCCTGGAACTCTGCCCCGGCCTACGCTGCCTGCCGTCACACCCCTGGCCCTGGAACTGTGTCCCGGCCTGCCTCTGCTGCTCACCACCGCCTCTGACATTTTTGAACATACCCCACTTTAACTTGATTTTAAATGGTTCACTTTCAAATGTTTCACTTTCAGTATCAGAAATGTCATTCTTTGACATTTGGGCCTTTTCATTTTCACTGCTGCTTGGTCACCAAATGGATCTCCTTGGATTGAGGCCTAGTCCTCTCCCCACCGCCCTGGAACTCTGCCCCGGCCTACGCTGCCTGCCGTCACACCCCTGGCCCTGGAACTCTGCCCCGGCCTGCCCTTGCTGTTCACCACCGCCTCTGACATTTTTGAACATACCCCACTTTAACTTGATTTTAAATGGTTCACTTTCAAATGTTTCACTTTCAGTATCAGAAATGTCATTCTTTGACATTTGGGCCTTTTTATTTTCACTGCTGCTTGGTCACCAAATGGATCTCCTTGGATTGAGGCCTAGTCCTCTCCCCACCGCCCTGGAACTCTGCGCAGGCCTACGCTGCCTGCCGTGACACCCCTGGCCCTGGAACTCTGCCCCGGCCTACCTCTGCTGTTCACTACCCGCCTCTGACATTTTTGAACATACCCCACTTTAACTTGATTTTAAATGTGTCACTTTCAAATGTTTCACTTTCAGTTGCAGAAATGGCATTCTTTGACATTTGGGCCTTTTCATTTTCACTGCTGCTTGGTCACCAAATGGATCCCCTTGGATTGAGGCCTAGTCCTCTCCCCACCGCCCTGGAACTCTTCCCCGGCCTACGCTGCCTGCCGTGACACCCCTGGCCCTGGAACTCTGCCCCGGCCTACCTCTGCTGTTCACTACCGCCTCTGACATTTTTGAACATACCCCACTTTAACTTGATTTTAAATGTGTCACTTTCAAATGTTTCACTTTCAGTTGCAGAAATGGCATTCTTTGACATTTGGGCCTTTTCATTTTCACTGCTGCTTGGTCACCAAATGGATCCCCTTGGATTGAGGCCTAGTCCTCTCCCCACCGCCCTGGAACTCTTCCCCGGCCTACGCTGCCTGCCGTGACACCCCTGGCCCTGGAACTCTGCCCCGGCCTACCTCTGCTGCTCACTACCGCCTCTGACATTTTTGAACATACCCCACTTTAACTTGATTTTAAATGTGTCACTTTCAAATGTTTCACTTTCAGTTGCAGAAATGGCATTCTTTGACATTTGGGCCTTTTCATTTTCACTGCTGCTTGGTCACCAAATGGATCCCCTTGGATTGAGGCCTAGTCCTCTCCCCACCGCCCTGGAACTCTTCCCCGGCCTACGCTGCCTGCCGTGACACCCCTGGCCCTGGAACTCTGCCCCGGCCTACCTCTGCTGTTCACTACCGCCTCTGACATTTTTGAACATACCCCACTTTAACTTGATTTTAAATGGTTCACTTTCAAATGTTTCACTTTCAGTAGCAGAAATGTCATTCTTTGACACTTGGGCCTTTTTATTTTCACTGCTGTTTGGTCACCAAATGGATCTCCTTGGATTGAGGCCTAGTCCTCTCACCCACCGCCCTGGAACTCTGCCCCGGCCTACGCTGCCTGCCGTCACACCCTGGCCCTGGAACTCTGCCCCGGCCTGCCCCTGCTGTTCACCACCGCCTCTGACATTTGTGAACATACCCCACTTTAACTTGATTTTAAATGTTTCACTTTCAGTAGCAGAAATGTCATTCTTTGACATTTGGGCCTATTTATTTTCACTGCTGTTTGGTCACCAAATGGATCTCCTTATGTCGAGGCCTAGTCCTCTCCCCACCGCCCTGGAACTCTGCCCCGGCCTACGCTGCCTGCCGTCACACCCTGGCCCTGGAGCTCTGCCCCGGCCTGTGCTGCCGTCACACTCTGGCCCTGGAACTCTGCCCCGGCCTGCCTCTGCTGCTCACCACCGCCTCTGACATTTTTGAACATACCCCACTTTAACTTGATTTTAAATGGTTCACTTTCAAATGTTTCACTTTCAGTAGCAGAAATGTCATTCTTTGACATTTGGGCCTTTTTATTTTCACTGCTGCTTGGTCACCAAATGGATCTCCTTGGATTGAGGCCTAGTCCTCTCACCCACCGCCCTGGAACTCTGCCCCGGCCTACGCTGCCTGCCGTCACACCCCTGGCCCTGGAACTCTGCCCCGGCCTACCTCTGCTGTTCACTACCGCCTCTGACATTTGTGAACATACCCCACTGTAACTTGATTTTAAATGTTTCACTTTCAGTAGCAGAAATGTCATTCTTTGGCATTTGGGCCTTTTTATTGTCACTGCTGTTTAGTCACCAAATGGATCTCCTTGGATTGAGGCCTAGTCCTCTCCCCACCGCCCTGGAACTCTGCCCCGGCCTACGCTGCCTGCCGTCACACCCCTGGCCCTGGAGCTCTGCCCCGGCCTGTGCTGCCGTCACACTCTGGCCCTGGAACTCTGCCCCGGCCTGCCTCTGCTGCTCACCACCGCCTCTGACATTTTTGAACATACCCCACTTTAACTTGATTTTAAATGGTTCACTTTCAAATGTTTCACTTTCAGTAGCAGAAATGTCATTCTTTGACATTTGGGCCTTTTTATTTTCACTGCTGCTTGGTCACCAAATGGATCTCCTTGGATTGAGGCCTAGTCCTCTCACCCACCGCCCTGGAACTCTGCCCCGGCCTACGCTGCCTGCCGTCACACCCCTGGCCCTGGAACTCTGCCCCGGCCTACCTCTGCTGTT
>NW_027462498.1:30000-51259 GCF_050947455.1 Rhinoderma darwinii
AAGACCGGTCGGTCGGTCGGGGCAGAATCGTAAGTCGAGGACCTGTTTAGAGAGAGCCCAACATAGAGCCGAGAAGATGGAGCGCGCTCATCGTCCCTAACCCTTACCAGTAAGGTATCAAGGACCAGGCTTAGGTAATATGGGACAAAGGCAACGGCAACCTCGACAATCCGGGTTAACTGCTCTCACCGACGGCCCAGCTCGCAACCTGCCGAGATGAAGGATGCCTACGAAGACCGGTCGGTCTTAAGTCGAGGACCTGTTTAGAGAGAGCCCAACATAGAGCCGAGAAGATGGAGCGCGCTCAGCGTCCCTAACCCTTACCAGTAAGGTAACAAGGACCAGGCTTAGGTAATATGGGACAAAGGCAACGACAACCTCGACAATCCGGGTTAACTGCTCTCTCCGGCGGCCCAGCTCGCAAAGTGCCGAGGAGGACGCCTTTGTCGCCCACGGGGAACCGAGGCCGCTTTCCCGGCGGCTTAGCGGCTCCACATGGGATGGGGCCGCCCCCCTCCGGAGAGGGGGGGGAGGGAAGCCACCGTGGAGCCGCGTGTGGCTTGCATGCGGGAGCCACGCCGACACTTCCAGCCTCGGGCGAGGCGGAAGACGGCTTTGGACTACTTGCGAGAAACAACCGTGCCCCATGCGCGGGTGCGCCTGGGAGCACCTCGGCTAGAGAGGCCCTTGCGAGCAGCGGACATACGGGGGCGGTCACTGCCTCCCCGTCGTTTAAAGCTTTCTCTCGTGCCTCGGGCTCCGGCGACACCAGCGCACTCTCGGACGCCTTTTAGAGTGATAGCAGCAGCACTGAGCAAACGCACCTCGCGGGAGCGAGAGGTACCGGCACCCGCCTTTAGCAGGACCGCCGGGCTTTTTGGGACACCGGCCGTAGGTGGCCGGGGGCGAAACAGACCCGGACGGTGTGGGAGGAAGACGCGCTCGCCGTAACCGACAGGGCTCCAAAGCACTGCCGAGCGAGTGGTCCCTCCGCCGCCGGGTCGCGGGGAGCCAGATCGATCTGAGGAGTCTTGGACAAATTCCAAAGACTCAAACGGCGCGGGAGCACGTGCTCCTCTCACAGCTTAACGACAGGTGGCAGAGGCCGACGGGGACTTCCAGGAGGCCGGCATGACGTGCCACTACATACCGGTCACACCATGGAAGTCCTTCTCGGGTTGGACCAGGTGCAGCTCCCGCTAGAACGTGCAGCACGTCCTCCTTCACGGTACTCTCGGTTGGACTCGCCAACGTGGCCGAGCTCCTACAACTGCTGGTCGGCCTGGGACTCCAGAAAGAATGCACCAAAGTTCTTTCGTGGAAGTCCAGGTGCACCGGACCGACCAGCCAACGAGGCCGACGGGGACTTCCAGGAGGCCGGCATGACGTGCCACTACATACCGGTCACACCATGGAAGTCCTTCTCGGCCACAAACGGTTAGGACTTCCCGCTAGGAAGAACCGTAGGGACTTGGAACGCGGAGCAGAAATGCCCTCTCACAGGATTTCAGGTGAAGGAGATATTCGCACCCCTAAAAGTGTCACCACCTCAAATACACCGGGGTAAGGTGCCAACTTACCCGGGCTCCTGGAACTGCTGCCCGGCTGAAGCCCAAAATAAAAACCTCATAGGGTTTTTCCTCCAAAACGTCAATGAAGACAGACCTGCCAGCCAGGCCGACGGGGACTTCCAGGAGGCCGGCATGACGTGCCACTACATACCGGTCACACCATGGAAGTCCTTCTCGGGTTGGACCAGGTGCAGCTCCCGCTAGAACGTGCAGCACGTCCTCCTTCACGGTACTCTCGGTTGGACTCGCCAACGTGGCCGAGCTCCTACAACTGCTGGTCGGCCTGGGACTCCAGAAAGAATGCACCAAAGTTCTTTCGTGGAAGTCCAGGTGCACCGGACCGACCAGCCAACGAGGCCGACGGGGACTTCCAGGAGGCCGGCATGACGTGCCACTACATACCGGTCACACCATGGAAGTCCTTCTCGGCCACAAACGGTTAGGACTTCCCGCTAGGAAGAACCGTAGGGACTTGGAACGCGGAGCAGAAATGCCCTCTCACAGGATTTCAGGTGAAGGAGATATTCGCACCCCTAAAAGTGTCACCACCTCAAATACACCGGGGTAAGGTGCCAACTTACCCGGGCTCCTGGAACTGCTGCCCGGCTGAAGCCCAAAATAAAAACCTCATAGGGTTTTTCCTCCAAAACGTCAATGAAGACAGACCTGCCAGCCAGGCCGACGGGGACTTCCAGGAGGCCGGCATGACGTGCCACTACATACCGGTCACACCATGGAAGTCCTTCTCGGCCACGAACGGTTAGGACTTCCCGCTAGGAAGAACCGTTAGGACTTGGAACGCGGAGCAGAAATGCCCTCTCACAGGATTTCAGGTGAAGGAGATATTTGCACCCCTAAAAGTGTCACCACCTCAAATACACCGGGGTAAGGTGCCAAAGTACCCGGGCTCCTGGAACTGCTGCCCGGCTGAAGCCCAAAATAAAAACCTCATAGGGTTTTTCCTCCAAAACGTCAATGAAGAAGACCTGCCAGCCAGGCCGACCGGGACTTCCAGGAGGCCGGCAGGAGGTGTCACTACCTACCGGTCACACCATGGAAGTCCTTCCCGGCTTGGAACGGGAGCAGCTCCCGTTTGTACTTCCTATTTCACGGCTTTCGGTAGGAGTTGCCGAGGTGGCCGAGCTCCTGCAACTGCAGGTCGGCTTGGGACTTCAGAAAATACCATAAAAAAAAAAAGTTTTTTTTATTATGAAGGTAAAACACACAGCGGGACCGAGACGCGAGCCAGGCCGACGGGGACTTCCAGGAGGTCGGCATGAGGTGGCCGCGCCTACCGCTCTTGCCCTGGAAGTCCGCCGAGGACCGCAGGGCGCTACGGAGCTCGTAAACTGCTGCCCCCGGGCTGGCACGGCTTCCCCATGGCTCCTCTATCCCCCCACGGGTGCAATAGGCAGGCACACGCCGCTCGTACACCGAGGTGGCTCCCGGCCGCTTTCGGTAGGAGTCACCGAGGTGGCCTTGCTCGTGCAAATGCAGGTGGGCTTGGGGCTTCCGAAAATACCATAAAAAAAAAAAGATTTTTTTATTAAGAAGGTAAAAAAAAAACCAGCGGGACCGACCCGCGAGCTAGGCCGACGGGGACTTCCAGGAGGTCGGCATGAGGTGGAGGCTCCTACCGCTCTTGCCCTGGAAGTCCTCAGAGGACCGCGGGCGCTGTGGAGCTCCCACAAGGAAGCTGCCGGCATGCAGCAGCTCCCACGGGGCCCCTCTATCCCCCCACGGGTGCAATAGGCAGGCACACGCCGCTCGTACACCGAGGTGGCTCCCGGCCGCTTTCGGTAGGAGTCACCGAGGTGGCCTTGCTCGTGCAAATGCAGGTGGGCTTGGGGCTTCCGAAAATACCATAAAAAAAAAAAGATTTTTTTATTAAGAAGGTAAAAAAAAAAACAGCGGGACCGACCCGCGAGCTAGGCCGACGGGGACTTCCAGGAGGTCGGCATGAGGTGGAGGCTCCTACCGCTCTTGCCCTGGAAGTCCTCAGAGGACCGCGGGCGCTGTGGAGCTCCCACAAGGAAGCTGCCGGCATGCAGCAGCTCCCACGGGGCCCCTCTATCCCCCCACGGGTGCAATAGGCAGGCACACGCCGCTCGTACACCGAGGTGGCTCCCGGCCGCTTTCGGTAGGAGTCACCGAGGTGGCCGGGCTCGTGCAACTCCAGGTGGGCTTGGGACTTCAGAAAATGGCATAAAAAAAAAAAAAATTTTTATTAAGAAGGTAAAAAAAAACAGCGGGACCAACCCGCGAGCGAGGCCGACGGGGACATCCAGGGCAGCGGCGTGAGAGGGCGGCTTGGTGCCGCTATCTCCCTGGAAGCCGCATTCGGCCTAAGCAGGGAACGCCTCCCGCCCTCCTCTCGTCCTGGAAGTGTTGGACTTGGGAGGCGGAGCAAGTTCTCCCTCTCACAGTATTTCAGGCGTAGGAGATGTTCACACCCCTAAAAGTGTCACCTCGCCAATTACACCGGTGGGAGGTGCCAAAATGCCCGGCCTCCTGGAACTGCTGCTTGGCTGAAGGCCAAAATAAAAACCTCATAGGGTTTTTCCTCCAAAACGTGAATGAAGACAGACACGCGAGCCAGGCCGAGGGGGAGTTCCAGGAGGTCGGCATGAGGTGGCCGCACCTACCGCTTGAGCCCTGGAAGTCCGTCGCGGACCGGAAGTGCATGTCGGGCGGGTGAACTACGGGACTCGCCGCGGGCGCTGTGGAGCTCCCACAAGGAAGCTGCCGGCATCCACAAGCTCCCACGGGGCCCCTCTATCCCCCCACGGGTGCAGAAGGCAGGCACACCGCCGCTAATAGGCGGAGCTGGCTCCCGGCCGCTGTCATGCATCACTCGCGGACCGGAAGTGCTTGTCAGCCGGGTGGACACGGCGGGACTCGCCGCGGGTGCTGTGGAGCTCGTACAGGGCTGCCCCCGGGCTGGCACAGCTTCCACAAGGCTCCTCTATCCCCCCACGGGTGCAATAGGCAGGCACACGCCGCACACGCCGCTCGTACACGGAGATGGCTCCCGGCCGCTTTCGGTAGGAGTCACCGAGGTGGCCTTGCTCGTGCAAATGCAGGGGGGCTTGGGGCTTCGGAAAATACCATAAAAAAAAAAAGTTTTTTTATTAAGAAGGTAAAAAAAAAAACAGCGGGACCGACCCGCGAGCTAGGCCGACGGGGACTTCCAGGAGGTCGGCATGAGGTGGAGGCTCCTACCGCTCTTGCCCTGGAAGTCCGCAGAGGACCGCGGGCGCTGTGGAGCTCCCACAAGGAAGCTGCTGGCATCCAGCAGCTCCCACGGGGCCCCTCTATCCCCCCACGGGTGCAGAAGGCAGGCACACCGCCGCTGATAGGCGGAGCTGGCTCCCGGCCGCTGTCATGCATCACTCGCGGACCGGAAGTGCTTTGCAGCCGGGTGGACACGACGGGACTCGCCGCGGGCGCTGTGGAGCTCCCACAAGGAAGCTGCCGGCATCCACAAGCTCCCACGGGGCCCCTCTATCCCCCCACGGGTGCAGAAGGCAGGCACACGCCGCTGATAGGCGGAGCTGGCTCCCGGCCGCTGTCATGCATCACTCGCGGACCGGAAGTGCTTGTCAGCCGGGTGGACACGGCGGGACTCGCCGCGGGTGCTGTGGAGCTCGTACAGGGCTGCCCCCGGGCTGGCACAGCTTCCACAAGGCTCCTCTATCCCCCCACGGGTGCAATAGGCAGGCACACGCCGCACACGCCGCTCGTACACGGAGATGGCTCCCGGCCGCTTTCGGTAGGAGTCACCGAGGTGGCCTTGCTCGTGCAAATGCAGGTGGGCTTGGGGCTTCGGAAAATACCATAAAAAAAAAAAGTTTTTTTATTAAGAAGGTAAAAAAAACCACAGCGGGACCGACCCGCGAGCTAGGCCGACGGGGACTTCCAGGAGGTCGGCATGAGGTGGAGGCTCCTACCGCTCTTGCCCTGGAAGTCCGCAGAGGACCGCGGGCGCTGTGGAGCTCCCACAAGGAAGCTGCCGGCATGCAGCAGCTCCCACGGGGCCCCTCTATCCCCCCACGGGTGCAGAAGGCAGGCACACCGCCGCTGATAGGCGGAGCTGGCTCCCGGCCGCTGTCATGCATCACTCGCGGACCGGAAGTGCTTGGCAGCCGGGTGGACACGACGGGACTCGCCGCGGGCGCTGTGGAGCTCCCACAAGGAAGCTGCCGGCATCCACAAGCTCCCACGGGGCCCCTCTATCCCCCCACGGGTGCAGAAGGCAGGCACACCGCCGCTGATAGGCGGAGCTGGCTCCCGGCCGCTGTCATGCATCACTCGCGGACCGGAAGTGCTTGGCAGCCGGGTGGACACGGCGGGACTCGCCGCGGGTGCTGTGGAGCTCGTACAGGGCTGCCCCCGGGCTGGCACAGCTTCCCCATGGCTCCTCTATCCCCCCACGGGTGCAATAGGCAGGCACACGCCGCACACGCCGCTCGTACACGGAGATGACTCCCGGCCGCTTTCGGTAGGAGTCACCGAGGTGTCCTTGCTCGTGCAACTGCAGGTGGGCTTGAGGCTTCCGAAAGTACCATAAAAAAAAAAAGATTTTTTTATTAAGAAGGTAAAAAAAAAAACAGCGGGACCGACCCGCGAGCTAAGCCGACGGGGACTTCCAGGAGGTCGGCATGAGGTGGCCGCTCATACCGCTCTTGCCCTGGAAGTCCGCCGAGGACCGCGGGCGCTGTGGAGCTCCCACAAGGAAGCTGCCGGCATGCAGCAGCTCCCACGGGGCCCCTCTATCCCCCCACGGGTGCAGAAGGCAGGCACACCGCCGCTGATAGGCGGAGCTGGCTCCCGGCCGCTGTCATGCATCACTCGCGGACCGGAAGTGCTTGGCAGCCGGGTGGACACGGCGGGACTCGCCGCGGGCGCTGTGGAGCTCGTACAGGGCTGCCACCGGGCTGGCACAGCTTCCCCATGGCTCCTCTATCCCCCCACGGGTGCAATAGGCAGGCACACGCCGCACACGCCGCTCGTACACGGAGATGGCTCCCGGCCGCTTTCGGTAGGAGTCACCGAGGTGGCCTTGCTCGTGCAACTGTAGGTGGGCTTGAGGCTTCAGAAAATACCATAAAAAAAAAAAGATTTTTTTATTAAGAAGGTAAAAAAACCAGCGGGACCGACCCGCGAGCGAGGCCGACGGGGACTTCCAGGAGGTCGGCATGACTTTGCCGCTCATACCGCTCTTGCCCTGGAAGTCCACAAGGGGCGCTGCGGAGCTCGTACACGGCTGCCCCCGGTCTTGCACAGCTTCCCCATGGCTCCTGTATCCCCCCCACGGGTGCAGGCACACGCCGCTCATACACTCTGGAGCTGGCTGACATGCCACCTCCTGGCCGACCGGAAGTACATGTCAGGCGGCTTGGGACATAGTGGGACCCCCCCGCTGGCGCTGTGGAGCTCATACACTGTTGCCCCCGGGCATGCACAGCTTGCACACGGCTCCTCTACCCTGGGCTGCAATGGGCAGCACACGCCGCTCATACACTCTGGAGCTGGCTGACAGCAACTGCTGCTGATAATGATGATGACGATAATGTGCAAAGGGTTATCTATCGGCGGACAGTGTCACACTCTGGCCCTGGAACTGTGCCCCGGCCTGCCTCTGCTGCTCATTACCGCCTCTGACATTTTTAAACATACCCGACTTTAACTTGATTTTAAATGTTTCACTTTCAAATGTTTCACTTTCAGTTGCAGAAATGTCATTCTTTGACATTTGGGCCTTTTTATTGTCACTGCTGTTTGGTCACCAAATGGATCTCCTTGGATTGAGGCCTAGTCCTCTCCCCACCGCCCTGGAACTCTGCCCCGGCCTACGCTGCCTGCCGTCACACCCCTGGCCCTGGAACTCTGCCCCGGCCTGCCCTTGCTGTTCACCACCGCCTCTGACATTTTTGAACATACCCCACTTTAACCCCTTAAGGACGCAGCCTAGTTTGGGCCTTAAGGCTCAGAGCCCATTTTTCAAATCTGACATATTTCACTTTATGTGGTAATAACGTCGGAATGCTTAAACCTATCCAAGCGATTCTGAGATTGTTTTCTCGTGACACTTTGGGCTTCATGTTCGTGGTAAAATTTGGTCGATATATTCAGTGTTTATTGGTGAAAAATTGCAAAATTTAGAGAAAATTTTGAAAAAATTGCATTTTTCAGAATTTAAATGCATCTGCTTGTAAAACAGACGGTTATACCACCCAAAATAGTTACTAGTTCACATTTCCCATATGTCTACTTTAGATTGGCATCGTTTTTTTAACATTCTTTTATTTTTCTTGGACGTTACAAGGCTTAGAACATAAACAGCAATTTCTCATATTTTTAAGAAAATTTCAAAAGCCTTTTTTTTAAGGTACCTCTTGAGTTCTGAAGTGGCTTTGAGGGGCCTATGTATTAGAAACCCCCATAAAACACCCCATTTTAAAAACTAGACCCCTCAAAGTATTCAAAACAGCATTTAGAAAGTTTTTTAACCCTTCAGGCATTTCACAGGAATTAAAGCAATGTGGAGGTGAAATTTGCAAATTTCATTTTTCTTGCTGAATTTCAATATTATTCCATTTTTTTCTGTAACACAGAAGATTTTACCAGAGAAATACTACTAAATATGTATTGTCCAGATTCTGCAGTTTTTAGAAATGTCCCACATGTGGCTCTAGTGCGCTCGTGGAATAAAACACAAGCCTCAGAAACAAAGGAGCACCTAGTGCATTTTGAGGCCTCTTTTTTATTAGAATATATTTTAGGCAGCATGCCAGGTTTGAAGAGGTGTTGAGGTATGAAAGCAATGGAAACCCACCAGAAGTGACCCCATTTTGGAAACTAGACCCCTCAAGGAATTCATTTATGGTTGTTGTTATCATTTTGACCACACCGTTTTTTCACAGCACCTATTTGAATTGGGCTGTGAATTAAAAAAATGATATTTTTTTCCATTAAGATGTAATTTTTGTTCAAAATTTCTTATTTTCACAAGGAATAAAACACCCCATTTTGTTGCCCAATTTGTCCTGAGTGCGGCAATACCCCATTTGTGGTGATAAACTGATGTTTGGGCCCATGGCAGGACTCAGAAGGAAAGGACCACCATTTGGCCTACTGGAGCTTTTCTTGTGCTAAGTCATGTATGCAGAAGCCCCTGAGGTACCAGTACAGTTGAAACCCCCGAGAAGTGACCCCATTTTAAAAACTACACCCCTTAAGACATTCATCTAGTGGTGTAGTGAGCATTTTGACCCCACAGTTATTGTGTAAAAGGTAATGCGCAGCAGATGGTGCAAAGTGAGATTTGCAATTTCCTATGCATATATGCCATTTCAGTGTCTGATATATTGTGCCCAGCATGTGCCACTGGAGACATACACCCCATAAATTGTAATGTGGGTTCTCCCGGGTACGGCAATACCCTACATGTGGCTGTTATTAGCTGCCTGGGCACACGACAGGGCTCAGAAGGGAAGGACCACCATTTAGCCTACTGGAGCTTTTCTGGTGCTAAGTCATGTAGGCAGAACCCCTGAGGTACCAGTACAGTTGAAACCCCCGAGAAGTGACCCCATTTTAAAAACTACACCCCTTAAGACATTCATCTAGTGGTGTAGTGAGCATTTTGACCCCACAGTTATTGTGTAAAAGGTAATGCGCAGCAGATGGTGCAAAGTGAGATTTGCAATTTCCTATGCATATATGCCATTTCAGTGTCTGATATATTGTGCCCAGCATGTGCCACTGGAGACATACACCCCATAAATTGTAATGTGGGTTCTCCCGGGTACGGCAATACCCTACATGTGGCTGTTATTAGCTGCCTGGGCACACGACAGGGCTCAGAAGGGAAGGACCACCATTTAGCCTACTGGAGCTTTTCTGGTGCTAAGTCATGTAGGCAGAACCCCTGAGGTACCAGTACAGTTGAAACCCCCGAGAAGTGACCCCATTTTAAAAACTACACCCCTTAAGACATTCATCTAGTGGTGTAGTGAGCATTTTGACCCCACAGTTATTGTGTAAAAGGTAATGCGCAGCAGATGGTGCAAAGTGAGATTTGCAATTTCCTATGCATATATGCCATTTCAGTGTCTGATATATTGTGCCCAGCATGTGCCACTGGAGACATACACCCCATAAATTGTAATGTGGGTTCTCCCGGGTACGGCAATACCCTACATGTGGCTGTTATTAGCTGCCTGGGCACACGACAGGGCTCAGAAGGGAAGGACCACCATTTAGCCTACTGGAGCTTTTCTGGTGCTAAGTCATGTAGGCAGAACCCCTGAGGTACCAGTACAGTTGAAACCCCCGAGAAGTGACCCCATTTTAAAAACTACACCCCTTAAGACATTCATCTAGTGGTGTAGTGAGCATTTTGACCCCACAGTTATTGTGTAAAAGGTAATGCGCAGCAGATGGTGCAAAGTGAGATTTGCAATTTCCTATGCATATATGCCATTTCAGTGTCTGATATATTGTGCCCAGCATGTGCCACTGGAGACATACACCCCATAAATTGTAATGTGGGTTCTCCCGGGTACGGCAATACCCTACATGTGGCTGTTATTAGCTGCCTGGGCACACGACAGGGCTCAGAAGGGAAGGACCACCATTTAGCCTACTGGAGCTTTTCTGGTGCTAAGTCATGTAGGCAGAACCCCTGAGGTACCAGTACAGTTGAAACCCCCGAGAAGTGACCCCATTTTAAAAACTACACCCCTTAAGACATTCATCTAGTGGTGTAGTGAGCATTTTGACCCCACAGTTATTGTGTAAAAGGTAATGCGCAGCAGATGGTGCAAAGTGAGATTTGCAATTTCCTATGCATATATGCCATTTCAGTGTCTGATATATTGTGCCCAGCATGTGCCACTGGAGACATACACCCCATAAATTGTAATGTGGGTTCTCCCGGGTACGGCAATACCCTACATGTGGCTGTTATTAGCTGCCTGGGCACACGACAGGGCTCAGAAGGGAAGGACCACCATTTAGCCTACTGGAGCTTTTCTGGTGCTAAGTCATGTAGGCAGAACCCCTGAGGTACCAGTACAGTTGAAACCCCCGAGAAGTGACCCCATTTTAAAAACTACACCCCTTAAGACATTCATCTAGTGGTGTAGTGAGCATTTTGACCCCACAGTTATTGTGTAAAAGGTAATGCGCAGCAGATGGTGCAAAGTGAGATTTGCAATTTCCTATGCATATATGCCATTTCAGTGTCTGATATATTGTGCCCAGCATGTGCCACTGGAGACATACACCCCATAAATTGTAATGTGGGTTCTCCCGGGTACGGCAATACCCTACATGTGGCTGTTATTAGCTGCCTGGGCACACGACAGGGCTCAGAAGGGAAGGACCACCATTTAGCCTACTGGAGCTTTTCTGGTGCTAAGTCATGTAGGCAGAACCCCTGAGGTACCAGTACAGTTGAAACCCCCGAGAAGTGACCCCATTTTAAAAACTACACCCCTTAAGACATTCATCTAGTGGTGTAGTGAGCATTTTGACCCCACAGTTATTGTGTAAAAGGTAATGCGCAGCAGATGGTGCAAAGTGAGATTTGCAATTTCCTATGCATATATGCCATTTCAGTGTCTGATATATTGTGCCCAGCATGTGCCACTGGAGACATACACCCCATAAATTGTAATGTGGGTTCTCCCGGGTACGGCAATACCCTACATGTGGCTGTTATTAGCTGCCTGGGCACACGACAGGGCTCAGAAGGGAAGGACCACCATTTAGCCTACTGGAGCTTTTCTGGTGCTAAGTCATGTAGGCAGAACCCCTGAGGTACCAGTACAGTTGAAACCCCCGAGAAGTGACCCCATTTTAAAAACTACACCCCTTAAGACATTCATCTAGTGGTGTAGTGAGCATTTTGACCCCACAGTTATTGTGTAAAAGGTAATGCGCAGCAGATGGTGCAAAGTGAGATTTGCAATTTCCTATGCATATATGCCATTTCAGTGTCTGATATATTGTGCCCAGCATGTGCCACTGGAGACATACACCCCATAAATTGTAATGTGGGTTCTCCCGGGTACGGCAATACCCTACATGTGGCTGTTATTAGCTGCCTGGGCACACGACAGGGCTCAGAAGGGAAGGACCACCATTTAGCCTACTGGAGCTTTTCTGGTGCTAAGTCATGTAGGCAGAACCCCTGAGGTACCAGTACAGTTGAAACCCCCGAGAAGTGACCCCATTTTAAAAACTACACCCCTTAAGACATTCATCTAGTGGTGTAGTGAGCATTTTGACCCCACAGTTATTGTGTAAAAGGTAATGCGCAGCAGATGGTGCAAAGTGAGATTTGCAATTTCCTATGCATATATGCCATTTCAGTGTCTGATATATTGTGCCCAGCATGTGCCACTGGAGACATACACCCCATAAATTGTAATGTGGGTTCTCCCGGGTACGGCAATACCCTACATGTGGCTGTTATTAGCTGCCTGGGCACACGACAGGGCTCAGAAGGGAAGGACCACCATTTAGCCTACTGGAGCTTTTCTGGTGCTAAGTCATGTAGGCAGAACCCCTGAGGTACCAGTACAGTTGAAACCCCCGAGAAGTGACCCCATTTTAAAAACTACACCCCTTAAGACATTCATCTAGTGGTGTAGTGAGCATTTTGACCCCACAGTTATTGTGTAAAAGGTAATGCGCAGCAGATGGTGCAAAGTGAGATTTGCAATTTCCTATGCATATATGCCATTTCAGTGTCTGATATATTGTGCCCAGCATGTGCCACTGGAGACATACACCCCATAAATTGTAATGTGGGTTCTCCCGGGTACGGCAATACCCTACATGTGGCTGTTATTAGCTGCCTGGGCACACGACAGGGCTCAGAAGGGAAGGACCACCATTTAGCCTACTGGAGCTTTTCTGGTGCTAAGTCATGTAGGCAGAACCCCTGAGGTACCAGTACAGTTGAAACCCCCGAGAAGTGACCCCATTTTAAAAACTACACCCCTTAAGACATTCATCTAGTGGTGTAGTGAGCATTTTGACCCCACAGTTATTGTGTAAAAGGTAATGCGCAGCAGATGGTGCAAAGTGAGATTTGCAATTTCCTATGCATATATGCCATTTCAGTGTCTGATATATTGTGCCCAGCATGTGCCACTGGAGACATACACCCCATAAATTGTAATGTGGGTTCTCCCGGGTACGGCAATACCCTACATGTGGCTGTTATTAGCTGCCTGGGCACACGACAGGGCTCAGAAGGGAAGGACCACCATTTAGCCTACTGGAGCTTTTCTGGTGCTAAGTCATGTAGGCAGAACCCCTGAGGTACCAGTACAGTTGAAACCCCCGAGAAGTGACCCCATTTTAAAAACTACACCCCTTAAGACATTCATCTAGTGGTGTAGTGAGCATTTTGACCCCACAGTTATTGTGTAAAAGGTAATGCGCAGCAGATGGTGCAAAGTGAGATTTGCAATTTCCTATGCATATATGCCATTTCAGTGTCTGATATATTGTGCCCAGCATGTGCCACTGGAGACATACACCCCATAAATTGTAATGTGGGTTCTCCCGGGTACGGCAATACCCTACATGTGGCTGTTATTAGCTGCCTGGGCACACGACAGGGCTCAGAAGGGAAGGACCACCATTTAGCCTACTGGAGCTTTTCTGGTGCTAAGTCATGTAGGCAGAACCCCTGAGGTACCAGTACAGTTGAAACCCCCGAGAAGTGACCCCATTTTAAAAACTACACCCCTTAAGACATTCATCTAGTGGTGTAGTGAGCATTTTGACCCCACAGTTATTGTGTAAAAGGTAATGCGCAGCAGATGGTGCAAAGTGAGATTTGCAATTTCCTATGCATATATGCCATTTCAGTGTCTGATATATTGTGCCCAGCATGTGCCACTGGAGACATACACCCCATAAATTGTAATGTGGGTTCTCCCGGGTACGGCAATACCCTACATGTGGCTGTTATTAGCTGCCTGGGCACACGACAGGGCTCAGAAGGGAAGGACCACCATTTAGCCTACTGGAGCTTTTCTGGTGCTAAGTCATGTAGGCAGAACCCCTGAGGTACCAGTACAGTTGAAACCCCCGAGAAGTGACCCCATTTTAAAAACTACACCCCTTAAGACATTCATCTAGTGGTGTAGTGAGCATTTTGACCCCACAGTTATTGTGTAAAAGGTAATGCGCAGCAGATGGTGCAAAGTGAGATTTGCAATTTCCTATGCATATATGCCATTTCAGTGTCTGATATATTGTGCCCAGCATGTGCCACTGGAGACATACACCCCATAAATTGTAATGTGGGTTCTCCCGGGTACGGCAATACCCTACATGTGGCTGTTATTAGCTGCCTGGGCACACGACAGGGCTCAGAAGGGAAGGACCACCATTTAGCCTACTGGAGCTTTTCTGGTGCTAAGTCATGTAGGCAGAACCCCTGAGGTACCAGTACAGTTGAAACCCCCGAGAAGTGACCCCATTTTAAAAACTACACCCCTTAAGACATTCATCTAGTGGTGTAGTGAGCATTTTGACCCCACAGTTATTGTGTAAAAGGTAATGCGCAGCAGATGGTGCAAAGTGAGATTTGCAATTTCCTATGCATATATGCCATTTCAGTGTCTGATATATTGTGCCCAGCATGTGCCACTGGAGACATACACCCCATAAATTGTAATGTGGGTTCTCCCGGGTACGGCAATACCCTACATGTGGCTGTTATTAGCTGCCTGGGCACACGACAGGGCTCAGAAGGGAAGGACCACCATTTAGCCTACTGGAGCTTTTCTGGTGCTAAGTCATGTAGGCAGAACCCCTGAGGTACCAGTACAGTTGAAACCCCCGAGAAGTGACCCCATTTTAAAAACTACACCCCTTAAGACATTCATCTAGTGGTGTAGTGAGCATTTTGACCCCACAGTTATTGTGTAAAAGGTAATGCGCAGCAGATGGTGCAAAGTGAGATTTGCAATTTCCTATGCATATATGCCATTTCAGTGTCTGATATATTGTGCCCAGCATGTGCCACTGGAGACATACACCCCATAAATTGTAATGTGGGTTCTCCCGGGTACGGCAATACCCTACATGTGGCTGTTATTAGCTGCCTGGGCACACGACAGGGCTCAGAAGGGAAGGACCACCATTTAGCCTACTGGAGCTTTTCTGGTGCTAAGTCATGTAGGCAGAACCCCTGAGGTACCAGTACAGTTGAAACCCCCGAGAAGTGACCCCATTTTAAAAACTACACCCCTTAAGACATTCATCTAGAGTGTAGTGAGCATTTTGACCCAACAGTTATTGTGTAAAAGGTAATGCGCAGTAGATGGTGCAAAGTGAGATTTGCAATTTCCTATACATATATGCCATTTCAGTGTCCGATATATTGTGCCCAGCATGTGCCACCGGAGACATACACCCCATAAATTGTAATGTGGGTTCTCCCGGGTACGGCAATACCCTACATGTGGCTGTTATTTGCTGCTTGGGCACATGGCAGGGCTCAAAAGGGAAAGATGAGGGGGATAAGCTGTGCGGAGTGCATCAGGGTAAATTAAAAATCAATGGATGTATGGTAAATTTTAAAACAATCTTTCATACAGAGCCCTGGTTTTTCGGGACACGTGTCGCATTGGTATGTTGTGTCCTTCCTTATCCCCCTCTTATAGCACACTTTGCACCTCTTTTGACTTTTTCCCTTCTTGCCAGTTTGGGGAACTTCTCCTGGAAAGTGTTGCCCTGGTACGATGCGTGTGGCCTCGCTTCCAGAAGTACTGGGTGCCCCTCCTTCCTGGTCGCCAAAAATTAGGTTCTTTATAACCACCTCTTGAAATTCCAGGAAAGTTCCCCTCTGGCCTGCACATCGACGTAGCACGTACGCATTGTACAATGCCATCTGTATGATGTGCACGGCCAGCTTCTTATACCACACCCTCGATTTCCGCGTAGCGCTGTAGGGCTTCAGGACTTGATCTGACAAGTCCACCCCTCCCATGTACCTATTGTAGTCCAGGATGCAATCTGGTTTGGGGGTCTCTGTACTGGTACCTCGTACAGGTACATGGGTACTGGTGTGGCCATGTATTGTTGTCAATACAAGGACATCTCTCTTGTCCTTGTACTTGACACACAATATGTTGCTACTAGAATGTGCCCTGCTCTCACCCCTTCTGAGTGTTTGCCCAAGCAGTGTTTTAGGGAGGCCTCTAAGATTTTTTCTAGCAGTGCCGCATGCCGCAGTCCTTCTGGAAGCGAGGCACTTGAAGAGCGGGACGCTGGTATAAAAATTATCCAGGTAGAGGTGGTAACCCTGGTCCAGCAGTGGGTGCACCAAATCCCACACAATTTTTGCGTTAATTCCCAGTAAGGGGGGGCATTCTGGGGGCTGAATACTGCTGTCCTTCCCTTCATATATCCTGAATTTATATGTATACCCTGATGCACTCTCGCACAGCTTATACAACTTCACGCCATACCTTGCCCTCTTACTTGGCAGGTATTGGCGGAATTGAAGCCTCCCTTTAAAATGTACCAGGGACTCATCAATGGAAATACACTTCTCGGGGGTGTATGCTTGGGCAAACCGGGCACTGAAATGGTCTAATAGGGGTCTCAGTTTATATAAACGGTCAAAACTGGGGTCATCTCGGGGTGGGCACTGCTCATTATCGGCATAATGTAGGAAGCGAAGTATTGCCTCATAACGCATCCTGGACATGGCCATACGGTACATCGGGGTGTGGTATAGGATGTCCGTGCTCCAGTAGGTCCTAATGGATGGCTTTTTTAGAAGCCCCATGTTCAAGAGCAGTCCCCAGAACTTGCCCAACTCTGCTGCGTTTACAGGAGTCCACCTCTGGGATTGGGCATAAAATGAGTTGGGGTTCTTGGTGATATACTGTTGGGCATATAAATTAGTCTGGGTGACCATTAGCTCTATAAAGTTATCAGTGAAGAAGAACTTGAAAAAGTCCATCTCACTGAACCCTGCCGTGTTAAATTTGATGCCTGGGCTGCCCGTGTACTCAGGGATTTGGGGTTCATAATGGTCTGGTGTGGGTGTCCAAATGGGGTCACTTCGCTCAGGGGTATCACTTGTTGTGGGGTCACTTCTCTCAGGGATTTCTACTATGGTGGTGGTCCTGGGGCGTCTCCTAGGGGGTCCCTCCTCTTCATCGCTGGATGAGGAGGTAGACAAATAAAATACTGTATCGCCATCCGACGAGTCTGTGTCGGAGGCCAGAAATGCATACGCCTCTTCAGCAGTAAATGTCCGTTGGGACATGCTTGTTGTGCGAAGACAAAATTTATATACTGCAAAAAAATAAATCCCTAACTGGGAGCAATAGGATAGCACAACTAGCACAAATGTGTGTTTTGTTTTTAGAGAGCAAGTGGACTTCCCTGACACTAAAGCTAACTAGGGCGAGGGTTCCTAACACTAAACCTAACTAAATTTTATGTGGACTTCCCTAACGCTAAACCTAACTACGGCGACGATTCCCTGACACTAAACCTATCTAGATTATGTCAAGCTTCCCTGACACTAAACCTAACTACGGTGACGGGTGCCTGACACTAAACCTATCTAATTATTCCGAGCTTCCCTGACGCTAAACCTAACTACGGTGATGGATCCCTAACGCTAAGCCTATCTACGGTGACCGATTCCTGACGCTAAATTCCCTGACACTATACCTAACTACGCTTTTTGACGGTTCCCTGACACTAACTAACCCTAATACTAAACTAACCAGTTAAATTTTCAAAATTGGCTAAACTAACTATTTTTTTTTGTTTCTTTTTTTTCTTTTTATATTTTTTTTTTTGTTTTATGTTTTATATAGAAAAAAATGAAAAAAAAATCCCCAGGGACCAAGAAATGTGGTCCTGAAGACTGAAAAGTGGTCAGTGATAGGAGATCACTGACCAAAAAACGTGGGTAGAACTCAAAGAGGAAGGGAACAGGAGTGGGTAGTGGATGGGGTGGTGGGAAGCAAAAAAAACGTTGTTTTAGAAACTTTTTTTCACTTTTTTTCACTTCTTTTCTCTCTGACTCTCTGCTCACAACCGATCTCAACGCCTCGCTAACTCCAACAGGGCGTTCAGGGCGGTTGCAGCAGGATGTGAGGTCAGAGAGAGGAAGTGACGAGAATGATCGCTGCTATTGGCTAGTTACTCACTGACTAGCCAATAGCGGCGATCGGCGAGGCGGGACCATAGTAAATGGTCCCGGCCCATTATGCTGTGATAGCATGCTGTCAGAAACAGCAGCTATCACAGCTCAGGAACGCCGGGCTCGAGCACTGCTGTGCTGAATGAGACCGATCGCTGCTATTGGCTAGTTACTCACTGACTAGCCAATAGCGGCGATCGGCGAGGCGGGACCATAGTAAATGGTCCCGGCCCATTATGCTGTGATAGCATGCTGTCAGAAACAGCAGCTATCACAGCTCAGGAACGCCGGGCTCGAGCACTGCTGTGCTGAATGAGACCGATCGCTGCTATTGGCTAGTTACTCACTGACTAGCCAATAGCGGCGATCGGCGAGGCGGGACCATAGTAAATGGTCCCGTCCCATTATGCCGTGATAGCCTGCTGTCAGAAACAGCAGCTATCACAGCGCATGAACGCGCCGGGCGCGCGCACCGCTGTTCTAACTGCAAGACGTACTATTACGGCATGGAGCGCGAACGATAGAGCTGCCATGACGTAATAGTACGTCAAGGAGCGGGAAGGGGCTAATACTAAACTAACCAGTTAAATTTTCAAAATTGGCTAAACTAACTATTTTTTTTTGTTTCTTTTTTTTCTTTTTATATTTTTTTTTTTGTTTTATGTTTTATATAGAAAAAAATGAAAAAAAAATCCCCAGGGACCAAGAAATGTGGTCCTGAAGACTGAAAAGTGGTCAGTGATAGGAGATCACTGACCAAAAAACGTGGGTAGAACTCAAAGAGGAAGGGAACAGGAGTGGGTAGTGGATGGGGTGGTGGGAAGCAAAAAAAACGTTGTTTTAGAAACTTTTTTTCACTTCTTTTCACTTCTTTTCTCTCTGACTCTCTGCTCACAACCGATCTCAACGCCTCGCTAACTCCAACAGGGCGTTCAGGGCGGTTGCAGCAGGATGTGAGGTCAGAGAGAGGAAGTGACGAGAATGATCGCTGCTATTGGCTAGTTACTCACTGACTAGCCAATAGCGGCGATCGGCGAGGCGGGACCATAGTAAATGGTCCCGGCCCATTATGCTGTGATAGCATGCTGTCAGAAACAGCAGCTATCACAGCTCAGGAACGCCGGGCTCGAGCACTGCTGTGCTGAATGAGACCGATCGCTGCTATTGGCTAGTTACTCACTGACTAGCCAATAGCGGCGATCGGCGAGGCGGGACCATAGTAAATGGTCCCGTCCCATTATGCCGTGATAGCCTGCTGTCAGAAACAGCAGCTATCACAGCGCATGAACGCGCCGGGCGCGCGCACCGCTGTTCTAACTGCAAGACGTACTATTACGGCATGGAGCGCGAACGATAGAGCTGCCATGACGTAATAGTACGTCAAGGAGCGGGAAGGGGCTAATACTAAACTAACCAGTTAAATTTTCAAAATTGGCTAAACTAACTATTTTTTTTTGTTTCTTTTTTTTCTTTTTATATTTTTTTTTTTGTTTTATGTTTTATATAGAAAAAAATGAAAAAAAAATCCCCAGGGACCAAGAAATGTGGTCCTGAAGACTGAAAAGTGGTCAGTGATAGGAGATCACTGACCAAAAAACGTGGGTAGAACTCAAAGAGGAAGGGAACAGGAGTGGGTAGTGGATGGGGTGGTGGGAAGCAAAAAAAACGTTGTTTTAGAAACTTTTTTTCACTTCTTTTCACTTCTTTTCTCTCTGACTCTCTGCTCACAACCGATCTCAACGCCTCGCTAACTCCAACAGGGCGTTCAGGGCGGTTGCAGCAGGATGTGAGGTCAGAGAGAGGAAGTGACGAGAATGATCGCTGCTATTGGCTAGTTACTCACTGACTAGCCAATAGCGGCGATCGGCGAGGCGGGACCATAGTAAATGGTCCCGGCCCATTATGCTGTGATAGCATGCTGTCAGAAACAGCAGCTATCACAGCTCAGGAACGCCGGGCTCGAGCACTGCTGTGCTGAATGAGACCGATCGCTGCTATTGGCTAGTTACTCACTGACTAGCCAATAGCGGCGATCGGCGAGGCGGGACCATAGTAAATGGTCCCGTCCCATTATGCCGTGATAGCCTGCTGTCAGAAACAGCAGCTATCACAGCGCATGAACGCGCCGGGCGCGCGCACCGCTGTTCTAACTGCAAGACGTACTATTACGGCATGGAGCGCGAACGATAGAGCTGCCATGACGTAATAGTACGTCAAGGAGCGGGAAGGGGTTAACTTGATTTTAAATGTTTCACTTTCAAATGTTTCACTTTCAGTAGCAGAAATGTCATTCTTTGACATTTGGGCCTTTTCATTTTCACAGCTGCTTGGTCACCAAATGGATCCCCTTGGATTGAGGCCTAGTCCTCTCCCCACCGCCCTGGAACTCTTCCCCGGCCTACGATGCCTGCTGTGACACCCCTGGCCCTGGATCTCTGCCCCGGCCTACCTCTGCTGTTCACTACCGCCTCTGACATTTTTGAACATACCCCACTTTAACTTGATTTTAAATGTGTCACTTTCAAATGTTTCACTTTCAGTTGCAGAAATGGCATTCTTTGACATTTGGGCCTTTTTATTTTCACTGCTGCTTGGTCACCAAATGGATCTCCTTGGATTGAGGGCCTAGTCCTCTCCCCACCGCCCTGGAACTCTGCCCCGGCCTACGCTGCCTGCCGTCACACCCTGGCCCTGGAACTCTGCCCCGGCCTACCTCTGCTGTTCACTACCGCCTCTGACATTTTGAACATACCCCACTTTAACTTGATTTTAAATGTGTCACTTTCAAATGTTTCACTTTCAGTTGCAGAAATGGCATTCTTTGACATTTGGGCCTTTTTATTTTCACTGCTGCTTGGTCACCAAATGGATCTCCTTGGATTGAGGCCTAGTCCTCTCCCCACCGCCCTGGAACTCTGCCCCGGCCTACGCTGCCTGCCGTCACACCCCTGGCCCTGGAACTCTGCCCCGGCCTACCTCTGCTGTTCACTACCGCCTCTGACATTTTGAACATACCCCACTTGAACTTGATTTTAAATGTTTCACTTTCAAATGTTTCACTTTCAGTTGCAGAAATGGCATTCTTTGACATTTGGGCCTTTTCATTTTCACTGCTGCTTGGTCACCAAATGGATCCCCTTGGATTGAGGCCTAGTCCTCTCCCCACCGCCCTGGAACTCTTCCCCGGCCTACGATGCCTGCTGTGACACCCCTGGCCCTGGATCTCTGCCCCGGCCTACCTCTGCTGTTCACTACCGCCTCTGACATTTTTGAACATACCCCACTTTAACTTGATTTTAAATGTGTCACTTTCAAATGTTTCACTTTCAGTTGCAGAAATGGCATTCTTTGACATTTGGGCCTTTTTATTTTCACTGCTGCTTGGTCACCAAATGGATCCCCTTGGATTGAGGCCTAGTCCTCTCCCCACCGCCCTGGAACTCTTCCCCGGCCTACGATGCCTGCTGTGACACCCCTGGCC
>NW_027462499.1:0-41676 GCF_050947455.1 Rhinoderma darwinii
GATATATGCCTGTGTACTATCAGTATATAGATATATGCCTGTGTGCTATCAGTATATAGATATATGCCTGTGTACTATCAGTATATAGATATATGCCTGTGTACTATCAGTATATAGATATATGCCTGTGTACTATCAGTATATAGATATATGCCTGTGTACTATCAGTATATAGATATATGCCTGTGTGCTATCAGTATATAGATATATGCCTGTGTACTATCAGTGTATAGATATATGCCTGTGTACTATCAGTATATAGATATATGCCTGTGTACTATCAGTATATAGATATATGCCTGTGTACTATCAGTATATAGATATATGCCTGTGTGCTATCAGTATATAGATATATGCCTGTGTGCTATCAGTATATAGATATATGCCTGTGTACTATCAGTATATAGATATATGCCTGTGTACTATCAGTATATAGATATATGCCTCTGTACTATCAGTGTATAGATATATGCCTGTGTACTATCTGTATATAGATATATGCCTGTGTACTATCAGTATATAGATATATGCCTGTGAGCTATCAGTATATAGATATATGCCTGTGTACTATCAGTGTATAGATATATGCCTGTGTATTATCAGTGTATAGATATATGCCTGTGTAATATCAGTATATAGATATATGCCTGTGTGCTATCAGTATATAGATATATGCCTGTGTGCTATCAGTATATAGATATATGCCTGTGTACTATCAGTATATAGATATATGCCTGTGTACTATCAGTATATAGATATATGCCTGTGTACTATCAGTATATAGATATATGCCTGTGTACTATCAGTATATAGATATACGCCTGTGTACTATCAGTATATAGATATACGCCTGTGTACTATCAGTGTATAGATATATGCCTGTGTACTATTAGTATATAGATATATGCCTGTGTACTATCAGTATATAGATATATGCCTGTGTACTATCAGTATATAGATATATGCCTGTGTGCTATCAGTATATAGATATATGGCTGTGTACTAATATATGCCTGTGTTCTATCAGTGTATAGATATATGCCTGTGTGCTATCAGTATATAGATATATACCTGTGTGCTATCAGTATATAGATATATACCTGTGTACTATCAGTATATAGATATATGCCTGTGTACTATCAGTATATAGATATATGCCTGTGTACTATCAGTATATAGATATATGCCTGTGTACTATCAGTATATAGATATATGCCTGTGTACTATCAGTATATAGATATATGCCTGTGTATTATCAGTGTATAGATATATGCCTGTGTACTATCAGTATATAGATATATGCCTGTGTACTATCAGTATATAGATATATGCCAGTGTACTATCAGTATATAGATATATGCCTGTGTACTATCAGTATATAGATATATGCCTGTGTGCTATCAGTGTATAGATATATGCCTGTGTACTATCAGTATATAGATATATGCCTGTGTACTATCAGTATATAGATATACGCCTGTGTGCTATCAGTATATAGATATATGCCTGTGTACTATCAGTATATAGATATATGCCTGTGTGCTATCAGTATATAGATATATGCCTGTGTACTATCAGTATATAGATATACGCCTGTGTGCTATCAGTATATAGATATATGCCTGTGTACTATTAGTATATAGATATATGCCTGTGTGCTATCAGTATATAGATATATGCCTGTGTACTATCAGTATATAGATATACGCCTGTGTGCTATCAGTATATAGATATATGCCTGTGTACTATCAGTATATAGATATACGCCTGTGTGCTATCAGTATATAGATATATGCCTGTGTACTATCAGTATATAGATATATGCCTGTGTGCTATCAGTATATAGATATATGCCTGTGTGCTATCAGTATATAGATATATGCCTGTGTGCTATCAGTATATAGATATATGCCTGTGTACTATCAGTATATAGATATATGCCTGTGTACTATCAGTATATAGATATATGCCTGTTTGCTATCAGTATATAGATATATGCCTGTGTACTATCAGTATATAGATATATGCCTGTGTACTATCAGTGTATAGATATATGCCTATGTACTATCAGTATATAGATATATGCCTGTGTACTATCAGTATATAGATATATGCCTGTGTACTATCAGTATATAGATATATGCCTGTGTACTATCAGTATATAGATATATGCCTGTGTACTATCAGTATATAGATATATGCCTGTGTACTATTAGTATATAGATGTATGCCTCTGTACTATCAGTGTATAGATATATGCCTGTGTACTATCAGTATATAGATATATGCCTGTGTGCTATCAGTATATAGATATATGCCTGTGTGCTATCAGTATATAGATATATGCCTGTGTACTATCAGTGTATAGATATATGCCTGTGTGCTATCAGTATATAGATATATGCCTGTGTGCTATCAGTATATAGATATATGCCTGTGTACTATCAGTATATAGATATATGCCTGTGTACTATCAGTATATAGATATATGCCTGTGTACTATCAGTGTATAGATATATGCCTGTGTACTATCAGTATATAGATATATGCCTGTGTACTATCAGTATATAGATATATGCCTGTGTACTATCAGTATATAGATATATGCCTGTGTACTATCAGTATATAGATATACGCCTGTGTACTATCAGTATATAGATATACGCCTGTGTACTATCAGTATATAGATATACGCCTGTGTACTATCAGTATATAGATATATGCCTGTGTACTATTAGTATATAGATATATGCCTGTGTACTATCAGTATATAGATATATGCCTGTGTACTATCAGTATATAGATATATGCCTGTGTGCTATCAGTATATAGATATATGGCTGTGTACTAATATATGCCTGTGTTCTATCAGTGTATAGATATATGCCTGTGTGCTATCAGTATATAGATATATACCTGTGTACTATCAGTATATAGATATATGCCTGTGTACTATCAGTATATAGATATATGCCTGTGTACTATCAGTATATAGATATATGCCTGTGTACTATCAGTATATAGATATATGCCTGTGTGCTATCAGTATATAGATATATGCCTGTGTACTATCAGTATATAGATATATGCCTGTGTACTATCAGTATATAGATATATGCCTGTGTACTATCAGTATATAGATATATGCCTGTGTATTATCAGTGTATAGATATATGCCTGTGTACTATCAGTATATAGATGTATGCCTGTGTACTATCAGTGTATAGATATATGCCTATGTACTATCAGTATATAGATATATGCCTGTGTGCTATCAGTATATAGATATATGCCTGTGTGCTATCAGTATATAGATATATGCCTGTGTACTATCAGTGTATAGATATATGCCTGTGTGCTATCAGTATATAGATATATGCCTGTGTGCTATCAGTATATAGATATATGCCTGTGTACTATCAGTATATAGATATATGCCTGTGTACTATCAGTATATAGATATATGCCTGTGTACTATCAGTGTATAGATATATGCCTGTGTACTATCAGTATATAGATATATGCCAGTGTGCTATCAGTATATAGATATATGCCTGTGTACTATCAGTGTATAGATATATGCCTGTGTACTATCAGTATATAGATATATGCCTGTGTACTATCAGTATATAGATATATGCCTGTGTACTATCAGTATATAGATATATGCCTGTGTGCTATCAGTATATAGATATATGCCTGTGTACTATCAGTATATAGATATATGCCTGTGTACTATCAGTATATAGATATACGCCTGTGTGCT
Source organism: Rhinoderma darwinii (assembly GCF_050947455.1). Lineage (NCBI taxonomy): Eukaryota > Metazoa > Chordata > Amphibia > Anura > Rhinodermatidae > Rhinoderma > Rhinoderma darwinii. Next base: position 3,767 of record NW_027462499.1, read on the forward strand.
ATCAGTATATAGATATATGCCTGTGTACTATCAGTATATAGATATACGCCTGTGTGCTATCAGTATATAGATATATGCCTGTGTACTATCAGTATATAGATATATGCCTGTGTGCTATCAGTATATAGATATATGCCTGTGTGCTATCAGTATATAGATATATGCCTGTGTGCTATCAGTATATAGATATATGCCTGTGTGCTATCAGTATATAGATATATGCCTGTGTACTATCAGTATATAGATATATGCCTGTGTACTATCAGTATATAGATATATGCCTGTGTACTATCAGTGTATAGATATATGCCTGTGTACTATCAGTATATAGATATATGCCTGTGTGCTATCAGTATATAGATATATGCCTGTGTACTATCAGTATATAGATATATGCCTGTGTACTATCAGTGTATAGATATATGCCTGTGTACTATCAGTATATAGATATATGCCTGTGTACTATCAGTATATAGATATATGCCTGTGTACTATCAGTATATAGATATATGCCTGTGTACTATCAGTATATAGATATATGCCTGTGTACTATCAGTATATAGATATATGCCTGTGTACTATCAGTATATAGATGTATGCCTGTGTACTATCAGTGTATAGATATATGCCTGTGTACTATCAGTATATAGATATATGCCTGTGTGCTATCAGTATATAGATATATGCCTGTGTGCTATCAGTATATAGATATATGCCTGTGTACTATCAGTGTATAGATATATGCCTGTGTGCTATCAGTATATAGATATATGCCTGTGTGCTATCAGTATATAGATATATGCCTGTGTACTATCAGTATATAGATATATGCCTGTGTACTATCAGTATATAGATATATGCCTGTGTACTATCAGTGTATAGATATATGCCTGTGTACTATCAGTATATAGATATATGCCAGTGTGCTATCAGTATATAGATATATGCCTGTGTACTATCAGTGTATAGATATATGCCTGTGTACTATCAGTATATAGATATATGCCTGTGTACTATCAGTATATAGATATATGCCTGTGTACTATCAGTATATAGATATATGCCTGTGTGCTATCAGTATATAGATATATGCCTGTGTACTATCAGTATATAGATATATGCCTGTGTACTATCAGTATATAGATATATGCCTGTGTACTATCAGTATATAGATATATGCCTCTGTACTATCAGTGTATAGATATATGCCTGTGTACTATCTGTATATAGATATATGCCTGTGTACTATCAGTATATAGATATATGCCTGTGAGCTATCAGTATATAGATATATGCCTGTGTACTATCAGTGTATAGATATATGCCTGTGTATTATCAGTGTATAGATATATGCCTGTGTATTATCAGTATATAGATATATGCCTGTGTGCTATCAGTATATAGATATATGCCTGTGTGCTATCAGTATATAGATATATGCCTGTGTACTATCAGTATATAGATATATGCCTGTGTACTATCAGTATATAGATATATGCCTGTGTACTATCAGTATATAGATATATGCCTGTGTACTATCAGTATATAGATATACGCCTGTGTACTATCAGTATATAGATATACGCCTGTGTACTATCAGTGTATAGATATATGCCTGTGTACTATTAGTATATAGATATATGCCTGTGTACTATCAGTATATAGATATATGCCTGTGTACTATCAGTATATAGATATATGCCTGTGTGCTATCAGTATATAGATATATGGCTGTGTACTAATATATGCCTGTGTTCTATCAGTGTATAGATATATGCCTGTGTGCTATCAGTATATAGATATATAACTGTGTGCTATCAGTATATAGATATATACCTGTGTACTATCAGTATATAGATATATGCCTGTGTACTATCAGTATATAGATATATGCCTGTGTACTATCAGTATATAGATATATGCCTGTGTACTATCAGTATATAGATATATGCCTGTGTACTATCAGTATATAGATATATGCCTGTGTATTATCAGTGTATAGATATATGCCTGTGTACTATCAGTATATAGATATATGCCTGTGTACTATCAGTATATAGATATATGCCAGTGTACTATCAGTATATAGATATATGCCTGTGTACTATCAGTATATAGATATATGCCTGTGTGCTATCAGTGTATAGATATATGCCTGTGTACTATCAGTATATAGATATATGCCTGTGTACTATCAGTATATAGATATACGCCTGTGTGCTATCAGTATATAGATATATGCCTGTGTACTATCAGTATATAGATATATGCCTGTGTGCTATCAGTATATAGATATATGCCTGTGTACTATCAGTATATAGATATACGCCTGTGTGCTATCAGTATATAGATATATGCCTGTGTACTATCAGTATATAGATATATGCCTGTGTGCTATCAGTATATAGATATATGCCTGTGTACTATCAGTATATAGATATACGCCTGTGTGCTATCAGTATATAGATATATGCCTGTGTACTATCAGTATATAGATATACGCCTGTGTGCTATCAGTATATAGATATATGCCTGTGTACTATCAGTATATAGATATATGCCTGTGTGCTATCAGTATATAGATATATGCCTGTGTGCTATCAGTATATAGATATATGCCTGTGTGCTATCAGTATATAGATATATGCCTGTGTACTATCAGTATATAGATATATGCCTGTGTACTATCAGTATATAGATATATGCCTGTTTGCTATCAGTATATAGATATATGCCTGTGTACTATCAGTATATAGATATATGCCTGTGTACTATCAGTGTATAGATATATGCCTATGTACTATCAGTATATAGATATATGCCTGTGTACTATCAGTATATAGATATATGCCTGTGTACTATCAGTATATAGATATATGCCTGTGTACTATCAGTATATAGATATATGCCTGTGTACTATCAGTATATAGATATATGCCTGTGTACTATTAGTATATAGATGTATGCCTCTGTACTATCAGTGTATAGATATATGCCTGTGTACTATCAGTATATAGATATATGCCTGTGTGCTATCAGTATATAGATATATGCCTGTGTGCTATCAGTATATAGATATATGCCTGTGTACTATCAGTGTATAGATATATGCCTGTGTGCTATCAGTATATAGATATATGCCTGTGTGCTATCAGTATATAGATATATGCCTGTGTACTATCAGTATATAGATATATGCCTGTGTACTATCAGTATATAGATATATGCCTGTGTGCTATCAGTATATAGATATATGCCTGTGTGCTATCAGTATATAGATATATGCCTGTGTACTATCAGTGTATAGATATATGCCTGTGTGCTATCAGTATATAGATATATGCCTGTGTGCTATCAGTATATAGATATATGCCTGTGTACTATCAGTATATAGATATATGCCTGTGTACTATCAGTATATAGATATATGCCTGTGTACTATCAGTGTATAGATATATGCCTGTGTACTATCAGTATATAGATATATGCCAGTGTGCTATCAGTATATAGATATATGCCTGTGTACTATCAGTGTATAGATATATGCCTGTGTACTATTAGTATATAGATATATGCCTGTGTACTATCAGTATATAGATATACGCCTGTGTACTATCAGTATATAGATATACGCCTGTGTACTATCAGTGTATAGATATATGCCTGTGTACTATTAGTATATAGATATATGCCTGTGTACTATCAGTATATAGATATATGCCTGTGTACTATCAGTGTATAGATATATGCCTGTGTGCTATCAGTATATAGATATATACCTGTGTGCTATCAGTATATAGATATATACCTGTGTACTATCAGTATATAGATATATGCCTGTGTGCTATCAGTATATAGATATATGCCTGTGTGCTATCAGTATATAGATATATGCCTGTGTACTATCAGTATATAGATATATGCCTGTGTGCTATCAGTATATAGATATATGCCTGTGTACTATCAGTGTATAGATATATGCCTGTGTGCTATCAGTATATAGATATCTGCCTGTGTACTATCAGTATATAGATATATGCCTGTGTACTATCAGTATATAGATATATACCTGTGTGCTATCAGTGTATAGATATATGCCTGTGTACTATCAGTGTATAGATATATGCCTGTGTACTATCAGTATATAGATATATGCCTGTGTACTATCAGTATATAGATATATGCCTGTGTACTATCAGTATATAGATATACGCCTGTGTACTATCAGTATATAGATATACGCCTGTGTACTATCAGTATATAGATATACGCCTGTGTACTATCAGTGTATAGATAATGCCTGTGTACTATTAGTATATAGATATATGCCTGTGTACTATCAGTATATAGATATACGCCTGTGTACTATCAGTATATAGATATACGCCTGTGTACTATCAGTGTATAGATATATGCCTGTGTACTATTAGTATATAGATATATGCCTGTGTACTATCAGTATATAGATATATGCCTGTGTACTATCAGTGTATAGATATATGCCTGTGTGCTATCAGTGTATAGATATATACCTGTGTGCTATCAGTATATAGATATATACCTGTGTACTATCAGTATATAGATATATGCCTGGGTGCTATCAGTATATAGATATATGCCTGTGTGCTATCAGTATATAGATATATGCCTGTGTGCTATCAGTATATAGATATATGCCTGTGTGCTATCAGTATATAGATATATGCCTGTGTACTATCAGTATATAGATATATGCCTGTGTACTATCAGTATATAGATATATGCCTGTGTGCTACCAGTATATAGATATATGCCTGTGTGCTATCAGTATATAGATATATGCCTGTGTGCTATCAGTATATAGATATATGCCTGTGTACTATCAGTATATAGATATATGCCTGTGTACTATCAGTATATAGATATATGCCTGTGTACTATCAGTATATAGATATATGCCTGTGTACTATCAGTATATAGATATATGCCTGTGTGCTATCAGTATATAGATATATGCCTGTGTGCTATCAGTATATAGATATATGCCTGTGTACTATCAGTATATAGATATATGCCTGTGTACTATCAGTATATAGATATATGCCAGTGTACTATCAGTATATAGATATATGCCTGTGTGCTATCAGTATATAGATATATGCCTGTGTACTATCAGTATATAGATATATGCCTGTGTGCTATCAGTATATAGATATATGCCTGTGTACTATCGGTGTATAGATATATGCCTGTGTACTATCAGTATATAGATGTATGCCTGTGTGCTATCAGTATATAGATATATACCTGTGTACTATCAGTATATAGATATATGCCTGTGTACTATCTGTATATAGATATATGCCTGTGTACTATCAGTATATAGATATATGCCTGTGTACTATCAGTATATAGATATATGGCTGTGTACTATCAGTGTATAGATATATGCCTGTGTACTATCAGTATATAGATATATGCCTCTGTACTATCAGTATATAGATATATGCCTGTGTACTATCAGTATATAGATATATGCCTGTGTATTATCAGTGTATAGATATATGCCTGTGTACTATCAGTATATAGATATATGCCTGTGTACTATCAGTATATAGATATATGCCAGTGTACTATCAGTATATAGATATATGCCTGTGTACTATCAGTATATAGATATATGCCTGTGTGCTATCAGTGTATAGATATATGCCTGTGTACTATCAGTATATAGATATATGCCTGTGTACTATCAGTATATAGATATACGCCTGTGTGCTATCAGTATATAGATATATGCCTGTGTACTATCAGTATATAGATATATGCCTGTGTGCTATCAGTATATAGATATATGCCTGTGTACTATCAGTATATAGATATACGCCTGTGTGCTATCAGTATATAGATATATGCCTGTGTACTATCAGTATATAGATATATGCCTGTGTGCTATCAGTATATAGATATATGCCTGTGTACTATCAGTATATAGATATACGCCTGTGTGCTATCAGTATATAGATATATGCCTGTGTACTATCAGTATATAGATATACGCCTGTGTGCTATCAGTATATAGATATATGCCTGTGTACTATCAGTATATAGATATATGCCTGTGTGCTATCAGTATATAGATATATGCCTGTGTGCTATCAGTATATAGATATATGCCTGTGTGCTATCAGTATATAGATATATGCCTGTGTACTATCAGTATATAGATATATGCCTGTGTACTATCAGTATATAGATATATGCCTGTTTGCTATCAGTATATAGATATATGCCTGTGTACTATCAGTATATAGATATATGCCTGTGTACTATCAGTGTATAGATATATGCCTATGTACTATCAGTATATAGATATATGCCTGTGTACTATCAGTATATAGATATATGCCTGTGTACTATCAGTATATAGATATATGCCTGTGTACTATCAGTATATAGATATATGCCTGTGTACTATCAGTATATAGATATATGCCTGTGTACTATTAGTATATAGATGTATGCCTCTGTACTATCAGTGTATAGATATATGCCTGTGTACTATCAGTATATAGATATATGCCTGTGTGCTATCAGTATATAGATATATGCCTGTGTGCTATCAGTATATAGATATATGCCTGTGTACTATCAGTGTATAGATATATGCCTGTGTGCTATCAGTATATAGATATATGCCTGTGTGCTATCAGTATATAGATATATGCCTGTGTACTATCAGTATATAGATATATGCCTGTGTACTATCAGTATATAGATATATGCCTGTGTACTATCAGTGTATAGATATATGCCTGTGTACTATCAGTATATAGATATATGCCTGTGTACTATCAGTATATAGATATATGCCTGTGTACTATCAGTATATAGATATATGCCTGTGTACTATCAGTATATAGATATACGCCTGTGTACTATCAGTATATAGATATACGCCTGTGTACTATCAGTATATAGATATACGCCTGTGTACTATCAGTATATAGATATATGCCTGTGTACTATTAGTATATAGATATATGCCTGTGTACTATCAGTATATAGATATATGCCTGTGTACTATCAGTATATAGATATATGCCTGTGTGCTATCAGTATATAGATATATGGCTGTGTACTAATATATGCCTGTGTTCTATCAGTGTATAGATATATGCCTGTGTGCTATCAGTATATAGATATATACCTGTGTACTATCAGTATATAGATATATGCCTGTGTACTATCAGTATATAGATATATGCCTGTGTACTATCAGTATATAGATATATGCCTGTGTACTATCAGTATATAGATATATGCCTGTGTGCTATCAGTATATAGATATATGCCTGTGTACTATCAGTATATAGATATATGCCTGTGTACTATCAGTATATAGATATATGCCTGTGTACTATCAGTATATAGATATATGCCTGTGTATTATCAGTGTATAGATATATGCCTGTGTACTATCAGTATATAGATGTATGCCTGTGTACTATCAGTGTATAGATATATGCCTATGTACTATCAGTATATAGATATATGCCTGTGTGCTATCAGTATATAGATATATGCCTGTGTGCTATCAGTATATAGATATATGCCTGTGTACTATCAGTGTATAGATATATGCCTGTGTGCTATCAGTATATAGATATATGCCTGTGTGCTATCAGTATATAGATATATGCCTGTGTACTATCAGTATATAGATATATGCCTGTGTACTATCAGTATATAGATATATGCCTGTGTACTATCAGTGTATAGATATATGCCTGTGTACTATCAGTATATAGATATATGCCAGTGTGCTATCAGTATATAGATATATGCCTGTGTACTATCAGTGTATAGATATATGCCTGTGTACTATCAGTATATAGATATATGCCTGTGTACTATCAGTATATAGATATATGCCTGTGTACTATCAGTATATAGATATATGCCTGTGTGCTATCAGTATATAGATATATGCCTGTGTACTATCAGTATATAGATATATGCCTGTGTACTATCAGTATATAGATATACGCCTGTGTGCTATCAGTATATAGATATATGCCTGTGTACTATCAGTATATAGATATACGCCTGTGTGCTATCAGTATATAGATATATGCCTGTGTACTATCAGTATATAGATATATGCCTGTGTGCTATCAGTATATAGATATATGCCTGTGTGCTATCAGTATATAGATATATGCCTGTGTGCTATCAGTATATAGATATATGCCTGTGTGCTATCAGTATATAGATATATGCCTGTGTACTATCAGTATATAGATATATGCCTGTGTACTATCAGTATATAGATATATGCCTGTGTACTATCAGTGTATAGATATATGCCTGTGTACTATCAGTATATAGATATATGCCTGTGTGCTATCAGTATATAGATATATGCCTGTGTACTATCAGTATATAGATATATGCCTGTGTACTATCAGTGTATAGATATATGCCTGTGTACTATCAGTATATAGATATATGCCTGTGTACTATCAGTATATAGATATATGCCTGTGTACTATCAGTATATAGATATATGCCTGTGTACTATCAGTATATAGATATATGCCTGTGTACTATCAGTATATAGATATATGCCTGTGTACTATCAGTATATAGATGTATGCCTGTGTACTATCAGTGTATAGATATATGCCTGTGTACTATCAGTATATAGATATATGCCTGTGTGCTATCAGTATATAGATATATGCCTGTGTGCTATCAGTATATAGATATATGCCTGTGTACTATCAGTGTATAGATATATGCCTGTGTGCTATCAGTATATAGATATATGCCTGTGTGCTATCAGTATATAGATATATGCCTGTGTACTATCAGTATATAGATATATGCCTGTGTACTATCAGTATATAGATATATGCCTGTGTACTATCAGTGTATAGATATATGCCTGTGTACTATCAGTATATAGATATATGCCAGTGTGCTATCAGTATATAGATATATGCCTGTGTACTATCAGTGTATAGATATATGCCTGTGTACTATCAGTATATAGATATATGCCTGTGTACTATCAGTATATAGATATATGCCTGTGTACTATCAGTATATAGATATATGCCTGTGTGCTATCAGTATATAGATATATGCCTGTGTACTATCAGTATATAGATATATGCCTGTGTACTATCAGTATATAGATATATGCCTGTGTACTATCAGTATATAGATATATGCCTCTGTACTATCAGTGTATAGATATATGCCTGTGTACTATCTGTATATAGATATATGCCTGTGTACTATCAGTATATAGATATATGCCTGTGAGCTATCAGTATATAGATATATGCCTGTGTACTATCAGTGTATAGATATATGCCTGTGTATTATCAGTGTATAGATATATGCCTGTGTATTATCAGTATATAGATATATGCCTGTGTGCTATCAGTATATAGATATATGCCTGTGTGCTATCAGTATATAGATATATGCCTGTGTACTATCAGTATATAGATATATGCCTGTGTACTATCAGTATATAGATATATGCCTGTGTACTATCAGTATATAGATATATGCCTGTGTACTATCAGTATATAGATATACGCCTGTGTACTATCAGTATATAGATATACGCCTGTGTACTATCAGTGTATAGATATATGCCTGTGTACTATTAGTATATAGATATATGCCTGTGTACTATCAGTATATAGATATATGCCTGTGTACTATCAGTATATAGATATATGCCTGTGTGCTATCAGTATATAGATATATGGCTGTGTACTAATATATGCCTGTGTTCTATCAGTGTATAGATATATGCCTGTGTGCTATCAGTATATAGATATATAACTGTGTGCTATCAGTATATAGATATATACCTGTGTACTATCAGTATATAGATATATGCCTGTGTACTATCAGTATATAGATATATGCCTGTGTACTATCAGTATATAGATATATGCCTGTGTACTATCAGTATATAGATATATGCCTGTGTACTATCAGTATATAGATATATGCCTGTGTATTATCAGTGTATAGATATATGCCTGTGTACTATCAGTATATAGATATATGCCTGTGTACTATCAGTATATAGATATATGCCAGTGTACTATCAGTATATAGATATATGCCTGTGTACTATCAGTATATAGATATATGCCTGTGTGCTATCAGTGTATAGATATATGCCTGTGTACTATCAGTATATAGATATATGCCTGTGTACTATCAGTATATAGATATACGCCTGTGTGCTATCAGTATATAGATATATGCCTGTGTACTATCAGTATATAGATATATGCCTGTGTGCTATCAGTATATAGATATATGCCTGTGTACTATCAGTATATAGATATACGCCTGTGTGCTATCAGTATATAGATATATGCCTGTGTACTATCAGTATATAGATATATGCCTGTGTGCTATCAGTATATAGATATATGCCTGTGTACTATCAGTATATAGATATACGCCTGTGTGCTATCAGTATATAGATATATGCCTGTGTACTATCAGTATATAGATATACGCCTGTGTGCTATCAGTATATAGATATATGCCTGTGTACTATCAGTATATAGATATATGCCTGTGTGCTATCAGTATATAGATATATGCCTGTGTGCTATCAGTATATAGATATATGCCTGTGTGCTATCAGTATATAGATATATGCCTGTGTACTATCAGTATATAGATATATGCCTGTGTACTATCAGTATATAGATATATGCCTGTTTGCTATCAGTATATAGATATATGCCTGTGTACTATCAGTATATAGATATATGCCTGTGTACTATCAGTGTATAGATATATGCCTATGTACTATCAGTATATAGATATATGCCTGTGTACTATCAGTATATAGATATATGCCTGTGTACTATCAGTATATAGATATATGCCTGTGTACTATCAGTATATAGATATATGCCTGTGTACTATCAGTATATAGATATATGCCTGTGTACTATTAGTATATAGATGTATGCCTCTGTACTATCAGTGTATAGATATATGCCTGTGTACTATCAGTATATAGATATATGCCTGTGTGCTATCAGTATATAGATATATGCCTGTGTGCTATCAGTATATAGATATATGCCTGTGTACTATCAGTGTATAGATATATGCCTGTGTGCTATCAGTATATAGATATATGCCTGTGTGCTATCAGTATATAGATATATGCCTGTGTACTATCAGTATATAGATATATGCCTGTGTACTATCAGTATATAGATATATGCCTGTGTGCTATCAGTATATAGATATATGCCTGTGTGCTATCAGTATATAGATATATGCCTGTGTACTATCAGTGTATAGATATATGCCTGTGTGCTATCAGTATATAGATATATGCCTGTGTGCTATCAGTATATAGATATATGCCTGTGTACTATCAGTATATAGATATATGCCTGTGTACTATCAGTATATAGATATATGCCTGTGTACTATCAGTGTATAGATATATGCCTGTGTACTATCAGTATATAGATATATGCCAGTGTGCTATCAGTATATAGATATATGCCTGTGTACTATCAGTGTATAGATATATGCCTGTGTACTATTAGTATATAGATATATGCCTGTGTACTATCAGTATATAGATATACGCCTGTGTACTATCAGTATATAGATATACGCCTGTGTACTATCAGTGTATAGATATATGCCTGTGTACTATTAGTATATAGATATATGCCTGTGTACTATCAGTATATAGATATATGCCTGTGTACTATCAGTGTATAGATATATGCCTGTGTGCTATCAGTATATAGATATATACCTGTGTGCTATCAGTATATAGATATATACCTGTGTACTATCAGTATATAGATATATGCCTGTGTGCTATCAGTATATAGATATATGCCTGTGTGCTATCAGTATATAGATATATGCCTGTGTACTATCAGTATATAGATATATGCCTGTGTGCTATCAGTATATAGATATATGCCTGTGTACTATCAGTGTATAGATATATGCCTGTGTGCTATCAGTATATAGATATCTGCCTGTGTACTATCAGTATATAGATATATGCCTGTGTACTATCAGTATATAGATATATACCTGTGTGCTATCAGTGTATAGATATATGCCTGTGTACTATCAGTGTATAGATATATGCCTGTGTACTATCAGTATATAGATATATGCCTGTGTACTATCAGTATATAGATATATGCCTGTGTACTATCAGTATATAGATATACGCCTGTGTACTATCAGTATATAGATATACGCCTGTGTACTATCAGTATATAGATATACGCCTGTGTACTATCAGTGTATAGATAATGCCTGTGTACTATTAGTATATAGATATATGCCTGTGTACTATCAGTATATAGATATACGCCTGTGTACTATCAGTATATAGATATACGCCTGTGTACTATCAGTGTATAGATATATGCCTGTGTACTATTAGTATATAGATATATGCCTGTGTACTATCAGTATATAGATATATGCCTGTGTACTATCAGTGTATAGATATATGCCTGTGTGCTATCAGTGTATAGATATATACCTGTGTGCTATCAGTATATAGATATATACCTGTGTACTATCAGTATATAGATATATGCCTGTGTGCTATCAGTATATAGATATATGCCTGTGTGCTATCAGTATATAGATATATGCCTGTGTGCTATCAGTATATAGATATATGCCTGTGTGCTATCAGTATATAGATATATGCCTGTGTACTATCAGTATATAGATATATGCCTGTGTACTATCAGTATATAGATATATGCCTGTGTGCTACCAGTATATAGATATATGCCTGTGTGCTATCAGTATATAGATATATGCCTGTGTGCTATCAGTATATAGATATATGCCTGTGTACTATCAGTATATAGATATATGCCTGTGTACTATCAGTATATAGATATATGCCTGTGTACTATCAGTATATAGATATATGCCTGTGTACTATCAGTATATAGATATATGCCTGTGTGCTATCAGTATATAGATATATGCCTGTGTGCTATCAGTATATAGATATATGCCTGTGTACTATCAGTATATAGATATATGCCTGTGTACTATCAGTATATAGATATATGCCAGTGTACTATCAGTATATAGATATATGCCTGTGTGCTATCAGTATATAGATATATGCCTGTGTACTATCAGTATATAGATATATGCCTGTGTGCTATCAGTATATAGATATATGCCTGTGTACTATCGGTGTATAGATATATGCCTGTGTACTATCAGTATATAGATGTATGCCTGTGTGCTATCAGTATATAGATATATACCTGTGTACTATCAGTATATAGATATATGCCTGTGTACTATCTGTATATAGATATATGCCTGTGTACTATCAGTATATAGATATATGCCTGTGTACTATCAGTATATAGATATATGGCTGTGTACTATCAGTGTATAGATATATGCCTGTGTACTATCAGTATATAGATATATGCCTCTGTACTATCAGTATATAGATATATGCCTGTGTATTATCAGTATATAGATATATGCCTGTGTACTATCAGTATATAGATATATGCCTGTGTACTATCAGTATATAGATATATTCCTGTGTACTATCAGTATATAGATATATGCCTGTGTACTATCAGTATATAGATATGTGCCTGTGTACTATCAGTATATAGATGTATGCCTGTGTACTATCAGTATATAGATATATGCCTGTGTACTATCAGTATATAGATATATGCCTGTGTGCTATCAGTATATAGATATATGCCTGTGTACTATCAGTATATAGATATATGCCAGTGTGCTATCAGTATATAGATATATGCCTGTGTACTATCAGTATATAGATATATGCCTGTGTGCTATCAGTATATAGATATATGCCTGTGTACTATCAGTATATAGATATATGCCTGTGTACTATCAGTATATAGATATATGCCTGTGTACTATCAGTATATAGATATATGCCTGTGTACTATCAGTATATAGATATATTGCTGTGTACTATCAGTATATAGATGTATGCATGTGTACTATCAGTATATAGATATATGCCTGTGTACTATCAGTATATAGATATATGCCTGTGTGCTATCAGTGTATAGATATATGCCTGTGTACTATCAGTGTATAGATATATGCCTGTGTACTATCAGTGTATAGATATATGCCTGTGTACTATCAGTATATAGATATATGCCTGTGTACTATCAGTATATAGATATATGTCTGTGTACTATCAGTATATAGATATATGCCTGTGTACTATCAGTATATAGATATACGCCTGTGTACTATCAGTATATAGATATACGCCTGTGTACTATCAGTGTATAGATATATGCCTGTGTACTATTAGTATATAGATATATGCCTGTGTACTATCAGTATATAGATATACGCCTGTGTACTATCAGTATATAGATATACGCCTGTGTACTATCAGTGTATAGATATATGCCTGTGTACTATTAGTATATAGATATATGCCTGTGTACTATCAGTATATAGATATATGCCTGTGTACTATCAGTGTATAGATATATGCCTGTGTGCTATCAGTATATAGATATATACCTGTGTGCTATCAGTATATAGATATATACCTGTGTACTATCAGTATATAGATATATGCCTGTGTGCTATCAGTATATAGATATATGCCTGTGTGCTATCAGTATATAGATATATGCCTGTGTACTATCAGTATATAGATATATGCCTGTGTGCTATCAGTATATAGATATATGCCTGTGTACTATCAGTGTATAGATATATGCCTGTGTGCTATCAGTATATAGATATCTGCCTGTGTACTATCAGTATATAGATATATGCCTGTGTACTATCAGTATATAGATATATACCTGTGTGCTATCAGTGTATAGATATATGCCTGTGTACTATCAGTGTATAGATATATGCCTGTGTACTATCAGTATATAGATATATGCCTGTGTACTATCAGTATATAGATATATGCCTGTGTACTATCAGTATATAGATATACGCCTGTGTACTATCAGTATATAGATATACGCCTGTGTACTATCAGTATATAGATATACGCCTGTGTACTATCAGTGTATAGATATATGCCTGTGTACTATTAGTATATAGATATATGCCTGTGTACTATCAGTATATAGATATACGCCTGTGTACTATCAGTATATAGATATACGCCTGTGTACTATCAGTGTATAGATATATGCCTGTGTACTATTAGTATATAGATATATGCCTGTGTACTATCAGTATATAGATATATGCCTGTGTACTATCAGTGTATAGATATATGCCTGTGTGCTATCAGTGTATAGATATATACCTGTGTGCTATCAGTATATAGATATATACCTGTGTACTATCAGTATATAGATATATGCCTGTGTGCTATCAGTATATAGATATATGCCTGTGTGCTATCAGTATATAGATATATGCCTGTGTGCTATCAGTATATAGATATATGCCTGTGTGCTATCAGTATATAGATATATGCCTGTGTACTATCAGTATATAGATATATGCCTGTGTACTATCAGTATATAGATATATGCCTGTGTGCTATCAGTATATAGATATATGCCTGTGTGCTATCAGTATATAGATATATGCCTGTGTGCTATCAGTATATAGATATATGCCTGTGTACTATCAGTATATAGATATATGCCTGTGTACTATCAGTATATAGATATATGCCTGTGTACTATCAGTATATAGATATATGCCTGTGTACTATCAGTATATAGATATATGCCTGTGTGCTATCAGTATATAGATATATGCCTGTGTGCTATCAGTATATAGATATATGCCTGTGTGCTATCAGTATATAGATATATGCCTGTGTGCTATCAGTATATAGATATATGCCTGTGTACTATCAGTGTATAGATATATGCCTGTGTACTATCAGTATATAGATATATGCCAGTGTGCTATCAGTATATAGATATATGCCTGTGTACTATCAGTATATAGATATATGCCTGTGTGCTATCAGTATATAGATATATGGCTGTGTACTATCAGTATATAGATATATGCCTGTGTACTATCAGTATATAGATATATGCCTGTGTACTATCAGTATATAGATATATGCCTGTGTACTATCAGTATATAGATATATTGCTGTGTACTATCAGTATATAGATGTATGCATGTGTACTATCAGTATATAGATATATGCCTGTGTACTATCAGTATATAGATATATGCCTGTGTACTATCAGTATATAGATATATGCCTGTGTGCTATCAGTATATAGATATATGCCTGTGTACTATCAGTATATAGATATATGCCTGTGTACTATCAGTATATAGATATATGCCTGTGTGCTATCAGTATATAGATATATGCCTGTGTGCTATCAGTATATAGATATATGCCTGTGTGCTATCAGTATATAGATATATGCCTGTGTACTATCAGTATATAGATATATGGCTGTGTACTATCAGTATATAGATATATGCCTGTGTGCTATCAGTATATAGATGTATGCCTGTGTACTATCAGTATATAGATATATGCCTGTGTACTATCAGTATATATTTCTGTCACTTATTATTGTGAGGCACGAGGCGCGATGATGAATTTGACCTCCATGTACCTCAGTAATAGTAATTAACCCCATCATGTACCTCACACATTAACCCATTATGACTGAGAAACATGATGGGGTTAATTACTATTAATGAGGTACATGGAGGTTACATTCATCATCACGCCTCGCGTCTCACATCAGAAAATGGAAGAACTTTTTTATTATTTTTTTATTACTGTTGGTAAAGTATCGTTTTGATATCGAAATCGCAATACTACACGAAGTATCGGTATCGGAGTCCAAATTCTGGTATCGTGACATCCCTAATGACCGCAGGACCGAAAAGCTCCGCACCCCCTATATAGATCTGGTATACGGCTCAGCTTCATCTACCTGATGATTCTCTGGGACATTGGGATTTTCCTCTGGACAGTCCTGGGAATACAGAGGACTGGGACATCTCTCTGGTGGATTTCTCCTACTGGATCCATCTGTAGGAAACACACAGGGACTGAATACATGACTACTGTATATCTGTCTATATATCAGACACTTCTCTCTACACTTCTATGTTTACTGATCAGAGCCGGAATTACAATGTTGAGGGCCTCACTACCGGTGTCGAGGTCCCTGCACCTTGTAAGCCACAGGCATAAAGGAGACTGTGCCCTACCAGAGTGAACGGCGGGGCGTAACTGGCTCCCTGCTCCGCCATAGTATTTACCTGTATCTGCCCTCTGTGGACGCGGATACACATGAACGTGGCGGGACACAGGACGCCTCTATTTAGTTACCTGCAACCAAAAATGGTCTGGGTGTCACTTGCTTATTAGCCTCTTAAAGGCTGTGTACACCTCTGTAGGCAATATTTTCTATACATATTAATTAACCCCTTCACGACATGGCTATATACTTTCCAACTCCTGATGCCCTGGGCAGGTGTCACATAAATAAATATTGGCAGAATGGAACAGGGTTGTACTTTCCTGTCCGCCGGCTCTCTCCACAAGTGCTGGCACATCTCCCCCTTAGTTTAATCAAACTTATGCCAAACCCCTGCAGATAGCACCTCATCCCCTGTAGATAGCGCCACTGAAGCTCCCTCTAGGAGCGGAATCCTCTGCCAGAGCGTTGCCGTCAACTTGGCTGGAAATTGTGCTTCTAGAGGGAGCCCCTGACGTCTCTGTCCATATATGGACAGTGATGTCAGGGACTCCTCTGGGAGTGGAATCCATGGCCTATTTTTGACCTGTTTAAGAGAACCATTTCTCAAATCTGACGTGTTACTTTAAGGGTATGTGCACACGGGGCTGATAAGATGCAGATTTTCTGCAAAGTATTTAATTGCGAGAAAATCTGCAGCGTATTACAGTAGTAGCAATGAGGGTGAGATTTTAACAAATCTCATCTACACGTCGCGCCAAAAATGAGTTTTGGACGTTCCGCCGTGTTTACGCCATGTGGAGACGTATCAGAAGTGGGAATAAGATTTTACTTATCCAAGACATTGTGAGATTGTTTTTTCAGAACACGTTGTACTTTATATTAGAGGTAAATTTAGCTCCATACATTCTGTGTTACAGTTACTAAGGATGAAAAAAGACACAAGTCCATCAAGACCAACCTATAATCCGACCGTGTTGATCCAGAGGAAGATAAAACCCCCATGAGGTGGATGACAATTGTCTCATTAGGGGAAAACTCCTCCCCGACTCCAAATCTGGAAATCAGAATAAATCCCTGGATCAGCGTCCCATCTCCAGAATCTAGTGCCCATAACTTGTAATATTAAAGAGAACCTCCGATTATACTGACATTATATAGGAAACTATTATACTGCCGGAGTGTGCCGATAATCATCTTTCTACATGACTTGTATTACCAGGTTTACTTCTGACTACAGCACAGACTGCCCATAGTCCTCGCTGCCGGCTGCCCATAACTCTGCATTAGGAGACAGCGTGTCCTGCCCGTCTTCATGGCTCCTGTATCCAGAACGGCCGCCAGCGCTGTACAATGTAATGTGACCTGTAATGCAGAGTTATGAGCAGCCGGCAGCACGAAACACAGGGATCTAATGTGATGTAAAAGGAGCCGAAATTGTGGAGCTCCTACATTACATGTCATTGTACACACGTGTATATGTGCTGCACATGACGGTATTAAGGCCTCAACATGACCGCCAGTCCAGCCTGTGCCCACAGTAATGCCAATATAGATCTGTCTCTTCTCACCCTGTGATGTGCGCGGCCGGTAGTCCTCCATCATGACCTCCTCGTACAGATCCTTGTGTCCTTCTAGATACTCCCACTCCTCCATGGAGAGATAGACAGTGACATCCTGACACCTTATAGGAACCTGACACACACAATGATACAGTCATTACCCAGACACCTCCAGTGCTGTTACTGGAGAATTTCCCAGCATTCCCAGCAGTGTCACCTCTCCAGTCAGCAGCTCCGTCATCTTGCAGATCAGTTCTAAGATCTTCTCATGTATCCGGGAGTGAGGGGGAGGCTCTGTGATGGGACTACTGCTCCATCCTCCTGACTCATGGATGATGGGAGTCGTACAGTCACCCGATGTCTTCTTCACTATTGTGTACTCCTGTGTATGGAGAGAGACACTTAGAGAACTGAACACAGTATTCCCCCCTCAGTAGAAAGAGGGAGATTGTGACCCCACTGTATAGAGCTCTAGTGACCCCACATCTGTAATACTGGAGACCTCACCTACAAAAAGACATTGAGAAAATAGAACGAGGCCAAAGCTAAAAAGGAAATAATATTGGGGGGACTAGATGGACCATGTGCTCTCCTCCTGCCGTCATCTCCTATGTTTCTATATAGAGGTCATCCTGATCCTCCTGGTTCCTGGTCATTCTCATTGCTCTACAACATTACTATTGCTGCATTGGTGACATGACACATAACTGACCATATTGGTGGCTGACCTTCAGCTTCTTGACGTCACTTGGAAGATCTGGACGTTGTTATACAGGACACTGGATTCTTCCTATTATGTATTGTCCCTTCCCTATGTGGGACTTGTTCTATAATGTAGAAAAGTTTACCTCTCCGATCAACAGGTAGATGATCTCCAAGGTGAAGTCTAATATTCTTCTGCTCATCTCATTCCTGTCCTTGTCCATCCTTGGTGGGTCATTCAGGAGAAGGAACGTTGTGGAGGAGAAGATGAGAAAACTGGGGGATCTGGAGGATCTAGTACTGCAGACGTCTTTATGAAGAAAGGAGAAGATGAGAAAACTGGAGGATCTAGTACTGCAGACGTCTTTATGAAGAAAGGAGAAGATGGAGATCATACAGGGGACATCATCACGTGTGACATACAGAACCTCACTTATTGATCATTGAGAGAAACATCTTCTAAGAGCCGTCACCACATGGAATAAAGGGGTATTCCCAACACGGACAACTCTCCCCAGGATATGCCAGAAATGTCTGATAGATGCGGCTCCACCTCTGGGTGGCCTTGTTAGGCGGTTTCCGTAGCTCCTATAGAAGTGAATGGAGAGACACAATCTGCTCAGGTCCTCCTGCTATATAATTTGCTGCCAACAGATCAGACTGGTGGTCAATGTGACAGATGCCCTTTATGAATGAATACACCCCTAATATAAGTTTTTACAGATATTAGAAGTTACCTCAGAGATCCTGGATCTTCAGAGACATCTAAAATTCTTAATTATTATAGTATTCCCCTTTTCCTTGTAGATTATTTTACCGGATAGTAACTTTATTCACATCTGAAAGACAGATACTAACCATGGTTAATGGGAACCAGCGGTCACGTGTGAATGTGCAGAAGGTCCCGCCAGTCCTGCGAGCATGTGCGGAAGGTCCCGCCAGTCCTGCGAGCATGTGCGGAAGGTCCCGCCAGACCAGTGGGCAGGAGCGGAAGGTCCCGCCAGACCAGTGGGCAGGCGCGGAAGGTCCCGCCAGACCAGTGGGCAGGCGCGGAAGGTCCCGCCAGACCAGTGGGCAGGCGCGGAAGGTCCCGCCAGACCAGTGCGCAGGCGCGGAAGGTCCCGCCAGACCAGTGTGCATGCGCAGTACGTCCCACCAATACAGTGTGTATGTCCTGGTAGTTTAGTGTGAGGTAGCAGCATGTATTGTGCTGGGTGTGCAGGATCTCTTCATCATCTTATCACTTAGCAGTCACATCTTACACACAGACTTCTGTAAAGCGTGACCTGTCCTCCATCGTCCACATTACTTGGTGCTTTTCCTTTTAAACCTGTTCCCCCACTTCTTCATTATTCTGTGCTCCTTCTAGACCTGTCCTCTGCTTCTACATTACTCTGTGCTCCTCCTTCTAGACCTGTCCTCTGTTTCTACATTACTCTGTGCTCCTCCTTCTAGACCTGTCCTCTGCTTCTACATTACTCTGTGCTCCTCCTTCTAGACCTGTCCTCTGCTTCTACATTACTCTGTGCTCCTCCTTCTAGACCTGTCTTCTGCTTCTACATTACTCTGTGCTCCTCCTTCTAGACCTGTCCTCTGCTTCTACATTACTCTGTGCTCCTCCTTCTAGACCTGTCCTCTGCTTCTACATTACTCTGTGCCTCTCCTTCTAGACCTGTCCTCTGCTTCTACATTACTCTGTGCTCCTCCTTCTTCTAGACCTGTCCTCTGCTTCTACATTGCTCTGTGCTCCTCCTTCTAGACCTGTCCTCTGCTTCTACATTACTCTGTGCTTCTCCTTCTAGACCTGTCCTCTGCTTCTACATTGCTCTGTGCTCCTCCTTCTAGACCTGTCCTCTGCTTCTACATTACTCTGTGCTCCTCCTTCTTCTAGACCTGTCCTCTGCTTCTACATTACTCTGTGCTCCTCCTTCTAGACCTGTCCTCTGCTTCTACATTACTCTGTGCTCCTCCTTCTAGACCTGTCCTCTGCTTCTACATTACTCTGTGCTCCTCCTTCTTCTAGACCTGTCCTCTGCTTCTACATTGCTCTGTGCTCCTCCTTCTAGACCTGTCCTCTGCTTCTACATTACTCTGTGCTCCTCCTTCTTCTAGACCTGTCCTCTGCTTCTACATTACTCTGTGCTCCTCCTTCTAGACCTGTCCTCTGCTTCTACATTACTCTGTGCTCCTCCTTCTAGACCTGTCCTCTGCTTCTACATTACTCTGTGCTCCTCCTTCTTCTAGACCTGTCCTCTGCTTCTACATTGCTCTGTGCTCCTCCTTCTAGACCTGTCCTCTGCTTCTACATTACTCTGTGCTCCTCCTTCTTCTAGACCTGTCCTCTGCTTCTACATTACTCTGTGCTCCTCCTTCTAGACCTGTCCTCTGCTCCTACATTACTCTGTGCTCCTCCTTTTAGACCTGTCCTCTGCTTCTACATTACTCTGTGCTCCTCCTTCTTCTAGACCTGTCCTCTGCTTCTACATTACTCTGTGCTCCTCCTTCTTCTAGACCTGTCCTCTGCTTCTACATTACTCTGTGCTCCTCCTTCTAGACCTGTCCTCTGCTTCTACATTACTCTGTGCTCCTCCTTCTAGACCTGTCCACCACCTTCGGCACAGTCGATCACACCCTCCTGATACAAATTCTCTAGTCCCTTGACATCACAGACTTGGCCCTCTCCTGGATCTCCTCATACCTTACCAACTAAAGATTTACTATCGCTCCCTCATGGGTCTCAGTGTTCTGGATCCCTTACTTTTCTCCATCTAAATCTTTGGTCAAATTTACCTCTGGTCAGGGGCGTAGCTAGAGGCTCATGGGCCCCGATGCAAAGATTCTTACTGGGCCCCCCCCCCCCGCAAACTTCTCATGGCCGACGATCCGCTTTCAGCTGCATCGCTGGGTCTCCTAAGTGACCCAACAATGCAGCACTAGCAGCCGGGGCGTCACTAAGGCTGGGTTCACACACACTATTTACGGACGTAATTCGGGCGTTTTAGCATTGAATTACGTCCGAAAATGCGGCTCAAAAGCGTCGGCAAACATCTGCCCACTCATTTGAATGGGTCTTACGATGTTCTGTGCCGACGGTCATTTTTTTTTACGCGCCGCTGTCAAAAGGCGGCGCGTAAAAAAGTGCCTGTCAGTTCTTCAGACGTAAATGGAGCCGTTTTCCATGGACTCCATGGAAAACCAGCTTCAATTACTTCCGTAATGGACGCAGCAAAAGACGCCTGCACATGCCATTACGGCTGAAATTACGGTGCTGTTTTCTCCTGAAAACAGCACAGTAATTTCAGCCGTAACGGACGCTGCCGTGTGAACATACCCTCAGGGCTTAAAATGTCCGGGAAATAGCCCCAATACATATGTGTCCGCCCCAAAAAAAAGTGTGTATATGAGACAGCATAGCATATCTATAGCACTACGACCCTATAAACTATGGATAGGATTAGATACAGTGGCTGAGCAGACAGTATCACACATGATAGGATTAGATACAGTGGCTCAGAAGGCAGTATCACACATGATAGGATTAGATACACAGCTCAGCAGACAGTATCACACATGATAGGATTAGATACAGTGGCCCAGCAGACAGTATCACACATGATAGGATTAGATACAGTGGCTCAGCAGACAGTACCACACATGATAGGATTAGATACAGTGGCTCAGCAGACAGTATCACACATGATAGGATTAGATACAGTGGCTCAGCAGACAGTACCACACATGATAGGATTAGATACAGTGGCTCAGCAGACAGTATCACACATGATAGGATTAGATACAGTGGCTCAGCAGACAGTATCACACATGATCGGATTAGATATAGGGCCCAGCAGACAGTATCATACATGATTGGATTAGATACACAGCTCAGCAGACTGTATCACACATGATAGGATTAGATACAGGGCCCAGCTCGCTGACATTGCGGCTCCAGCGCTGGACCCAGGATAGGTAAGAATAATAATTTTGTTTCTTTATGTGTTACTGATTATTTTTGTGTGTTTGTGTTTTTTTTTACAGGTTCGGTTGTTGGACTTCGGATACGAGGACTTCAATGACGGCGTTTCTTTTATTCTCAATAAAATGGTTAATGAGGGTTGTGTTTTTTTATTTCAATAAAATATTTTTTCTATGTGCTTGTATCTTTTTAAACTTTATTATCACCGCCTTAGTAATGGCCGCTGGCTGATTGACAATCTCCATTACTAAGGCGAGGCTTAATGTTAGCCGGTGCAGAGGCTACACTAACCTCCATTATTACCCCGGTACCCACCGCCACCAGGGGTACTGGGAAGAGCCGGGTACAAACCAGTACCCGACCATCTGTAGTGACGGGCAGGCACCGGGGTGGCCGCAGGCTGGTAGTATTAGGCTGGGGAAGGCCAAAAACAGTGGCCCTTCCCACCCTTGTAATGCTGCCTGCTGCTGCTGTGTTGTATCTGGCTGGTTATGAAAATTGGGGGGGACCCGACATCGTTCTTTCCAATAATTTTTTTTAATTTATTTTTTTAAATGACGTGGGGTCCCCCCCATTTTCATAACCAGCCAGATACAATAAAGCAGCAGCAGGCAGCATTACCAGGATAGGAAGGGCCACTGTTTTTGGCCTTTCCCCTCCTGATAATACCAGCCTGCGGCCACCCCAGTGGCCGACCATCACTACAGATGGTCAGGTACTGGATCGTACCCGGCTCTTCCCAGCACCCCTGGTGGCGGTGGGTACCGGGGTAATAAAGGGGGTTAGTGTTAGCCTCTGCAGCAGCTAACACTAAGTCCCGCCTTAGCAATGGATGCTGTCAATCAGCCGGCGGCCATTACTAAGGCGGTAGTAATATAGTTTAAAAAAAAAACACAAAGACATAGAAAAAATATTTTATTGAAATAAAAAAAAAACCACACACAACCCTCATTAACCATTTTATTAATAAAAAAAAAGCTGTCATCGAAGTAGTCCTGGAATCCGCCGTAGTCCAACGACCGAACCTGTAAGAAAACACACAAAAAATGATTAGTAACACATGTGTTAGGGTATGTGCACACACACTAATTACGTCCGTAATTGACGGACGTATTTCGGCCACAAGTACCGGACCGAACACAGTGCAGGGAGCCGGGCTCCTAGCGTCGTACTTATGTACGACGCTAGGAGTCCCTGCCTCGCTGCCGGACAACTGTCCCGTACTGAAAACATGTTTACAGTATGGGACAGTTGTCCTGCAGCGAGCCAGGGACTCCTAGCGTCGTACATAACTATAATGCTAGGAGCCCGGCTCACTGCACTGTGTTCGGTACTTGCGGCCGAAATACGTCCGTCAATTACGGACGTAATTAGTGTCTGTGCACATACCCTAAGGCTTAGATACAGGGCCCATGTGTGATACTGTCTGTGGGACCCTGTATCTAAGCCTACCACAAGGTAGGCTTAGTTACAGGGTCCAGCAGACAGTAATCTTATACAGTATAAGATTACTGTGTGCTGGGGCCCTGTATCTAAACCTACAGTGTGGTAGGCTTAGATACAGGGCTCAGCAGACAGGATCACGCATGGGCCATGTATCTAAGCCTACCATGTGATTGGCTTAGATACAGGGCCCAGCAGACAGGATCACACAATCTGTGATCCTGTCTCATGGGCCCCCTAAGCCTGCTACATCGTAGGCTTAGGGGTTGTGCAGTCCCTAAACATTGATGGCCTATCCACAGGATAGGCCATCAATAGCTGATGTGTCTCCCGGGTCCCGCCAATCATCTGTTTTGAAGGGGCCGCAGCACTCGTACGAGAGCTGCTTCCCCTTCATTTCACTACTCGCCCACACTGTGAATCGCCGACACCGTTTCACAGTGTGACAGGAATGAAGTGACAGGAATGAAGGGGAGCAGCTCTCGTACGAGTGCTGCGGCCCCTTCAAAACAGCTGATTGGCGGGTCCCGGGAGTCAGACCCCGCCAGTCAGGGCTAACCTTACCTTCCTCTTCGGCCGCGGCGGGAGTTCTGTAGTCTCGATGCTCTGCGCGGCGGCATAGCGCTGTGACGTCATGCGCTGCGCACAGCGCTTGACGTCAGGACCTCCGCTGCGATCCGGAACCAGGAAGGTAAGTAAAGTATGTTACTATAGTAACAGGGGCCCGCGGCCCGAGTTACTATAGTAACTTTTTATTGATGTGGTGCGGGGGGCCGTTGTCCCCCCTGGCTTCGGGGCCCGGTCGCAATTGCGACCGCTGCGACCCCTATAGCTACGCCAGTGCCTCTGGTCTTGATGTTACCTCCCTGCTATCTAGAATGTCTAACAGTTATCTCCTCTTTCACCTCCCACTTCCTTAAGATTAACATGGAGAAAACGGAATCATCTTTTCCCCATTTCACTCAACCCCCTTACCAGAACTATCAAATCACAGTTAATGGCTCCACACGTTTCCCCGTCTCACAGGTCCGCTGCATTGGGATAACCCTTAATTTCAAATAGCACAGCCAAGCGCTTACCACTTCTTGCTGCCTCAACCTCAAAAACCTCTTGAAGTCAGTCTTTCCTCGAACAGACAAACATGCCAGTATATATGCCCTCATCATCTACTGTCTAGACTACTCCAACATCCTTCTCTGTGGCTTCCCATCTAACACGATTGCACCCCTCCTACCCATTCTCAACTCAGCTGCAAGGATAAATCTACCTTGTCCCCTCATTCCACCTCTGCGGTCACTGGCCACCCATTGCCTACTAAATTAAGTTATACATATTAAAAATGACATGCAAGGCTGTCAACAACCCGTCCCCGCCATACATCTCTGCCCTAATCTCCCAATACCTCCCCACACATAATCTCCGGTCCTCACAAGACCTTCTTTGTTCTCATTTTATCTGTTCCTCACATCATCATCTAGATTTCTCCCGTGCTTCCCCCACATTCTGACCTCTTTAGCCCAACTCATCAGATCTCTCCCACTATCCAAACCTTCACTAGTAACCTGAATACCCCC
This sequence comes from Rhinoderma darwinii, assembly GCF_050947455.1. Classification (NCBI taxonomy): domain Eukaryota; kingdom Metazoa; phylum Chordata; class Amphibia; order Anura; family Rhinodermatidae; genus Rhinoderma; species Rhinoderma darwinii. Next base: position 30,273 of record NW_027462499.1, read on the forward strand.
TCTTCAGAAAAGCTTACACCCTAAAATAACCGGCTGCCACTACTCCACCGGATGACCAGCTTCTACCCTCACCTACTGTCTCCTCTTGTAGTGTCTATGCGGGCAGGGTCTCTCCTATTGTAGAGTGCAGTCTATGTGGGCAAGGTCTCTCCTTCTCTTGTAGAGTGTAGTCTATGTGGGCAGGTTCTCTCCTTCTCTTGTAGAGTGCAGTCTACGCGGGCAGGGTCTCTCCTCTTGTATAGTGCAGTCTATGTGGGAAGGTTCTCTCCTTCTCTTGTAGAGTGCAGTCTATGTGGGCAGGGTCTCTCCTCTTGTAGAGTGCAGTCTACACGGGCAGGATCTCTCCTTCTCTTGTAGAGTGCAGTCTACACGGGCAGGATCTCTCCTTCTCTTGTAGAGTGCAGTCTATGTGGGCAGGGTCTCTCCTTCTCTTGTAGAGTGTAGTCTATGTGGGCAGGATCTCTCCTTCTCTTGTAGAGTGCAGTCTACACGGGCAGGATCTCTCCTTCTCTTGTAGAGTGCAGTCTATGTGGGCAGGGTCTCTCCTTCTCTTGTAGAGTGTAGTCTATGTGGGCAGGATCTCTCCTTCTCTTGTAGAGTGCAGTCTACACGGGCAGGGTCTCTCCTTCTCTTGTAGAGTGCAGTCTACACGGGCAGGGTCTCTCCTTCTCTTGTAGAATGTAGTCTACACGGGCAGGGTCTCTCCTTCTCTTGTAGAGTGTAGTCTATGTGGGCAGGATCTCTCCTTCTCTTGTAGAGTGCAGTCTACACGGGCAGGGTCTCTCCTTCTCTTGTAGAGTATAGTCTACGAGGGCAGGGTCTCTCCTTCTCTTGTAGAGTATAGTCTATGTGGGCAGGATCTCTCCTTCTCTTGTAGAGTGCAGTCTATGTGGGCAGGGTCTCTCCTTCTCTTGTAGAGTGCAGTCTACGCGTGCAGGGTCTCTCCTCTTGTAAAGTGCAGTCTATGTGGGCAGGGTCTCTCCTTCTCTTGTAGAGTGCAGTCTACGCGGGCAAGGTCTCTCTCCTATTGTAAAGTACAGTCTACGCGGGTAGGGTCTCTCCTTCTCTTGTAGCGTGCAGTCTATGTGGCCAGGGTCTCTCCTTCTCTTGTAGAGTGCAGTCTACGCGGGCAGGGTCTCTCCTTCTCTTGTAGAGTGCAGTCTACGCGGGCAGGGTCTCTCCTTCTCTTGTAGAGTGCAGTATACGCGGGTAGGGTCTCTCCTTCTCTTGTAGAGTGCAGTCTATGTGGGCAGGGTCTCTCCTTCTCTTGTAGAGTGCAGGCTACGCGGGCAGGGTCTCTCCTTCTCTTGTAGAGTGCAGTCTACACGGGCAGGGTCTCTCCTTCTCTTGTAGAGTGCAGTCTATGTGGGCAGGGTCTCTCCTTCTCTTGTAGAGTGCAGGCTACGCGGGCAGGGTCTCTCCTCTTGTAGAGTGCAGTCTACACGGGCAGGGTCTCTCCTTCTCTTGTAGAGTGCAGTCTACGAGGGCAGGGTCTCTCTCCCTCTGGACCAGTCTGTCATTCATTAATGTTTGTCTCTTCTTATGTACTTAACCCCTTGGACACGCAGCCAATTCGAATTTTTCCTCTCTCCTTCCAAAAGCCAGAACTTTTTTGTTTTTCCGTTGGCATAGCCGTATGAGAACATGTCTTGTGCTGGACGTGAAGTAATTTTAAAAGGGGTTTTCCACGATCAGACAACGGATGACCTCCACTGGATAGGTCATCAGTATATGATGGTGGGGGTCCGACACCCGGACCCCGAACAGATCAGCTGCTCCGGCTGCCGGATGTTTTGAACGGTATGCAGTAGTTGGAGTCGGAAGCAGATGGCTCCGACCACTGCACAGCGGCCGTTCTGCAGAACTAAATGCTCTGCTCCTATTCACTTTAACACAGCAGCACGACCGCTCTATTCCGTGACCGGAGCATCTGCTTTCAGCATGGACTTCTGGTGCCCGGAGGCAGCTGGAGCAGATGATCGGTGCGGAGTCCGGGTGTCGGACCCCCACAGATCATATACTGATGACCTATCTGGTGAAGGTCATCAGTTGTCCGATCGTGGAAAACCCCTTTATTGTCCCCTATAATGTGCTGGGAAAGAGGAAACAATTGTGGGCTGGAATAGCAGAAAACGCAGTGAATCCTATTGATTTTTAGGTTTAGTTTTTGCGGCGTTCACCATGCGGTGAAAATGACTTGTTACCTTTATTCTCCGGGTCAATACGATTACGATGACACCAAACTTTGAGATTTATCTTCGACAAGGAAAGAAAAATTTGTTCAAAAAAGAAAACCGTTTTGCGTCGCTATTTTGTGAGACAGAACGTTTTATATTTCCGGTGATTGCGCGGTGTGAGGAGTTTTATATTTCTGATGATTGCGCGGTGTGAGGGGTTTTATATTTCCGGTGATTGCGCGGTGTGAGGAGTTTTATATTTCCGGTGATTGCGCTGCGTGAGGGGTTTTATATTTCCGGTGATTGCGCGGTGTGAGGGGTTTATATTTCCGGTGATTGCGCTGTGTTAGGGGTTTTATATTTCCGGTGATTGCGCGGTGTGAGGGGTTTTATATTTCCGGTGATTGTGCAGTGTGAGGGGGTTTATATTTCCTGTGATTGCGGGGTGTGAGGGGTTTATATTTCCGGTGATTGCGCGGTGTGACGGGTTTATATTTCCGGTGATTGCGCGGTGTGAGGGGTTTTATATTTCCGGTGATTGCGCGATGTGAGGGGTTTATATTTCCGGTGATTGCGCGTTGTGAGGAGTTTTATATTTCCGGTGATTGCGCGGTGTGAGGGGTTTATATTTCCGGTGATTGCGCGGTGTGAGGGGTTTTATATTTCCGGTGATTGCGCGGTGTAAGGGGTTTATATTTCCGGTGATTGCGCGGTGTGAGGGGTTTATATTTCCGGTGATTGCGCGGTGTGAGGGGTTTATATTTCCGGTGATTGCGCGGTGTGAAAGGTTTATATTTCCGGTGATTGTGCGGTGTGAGGGTTTTATATTTCCGGTGATTGCGCGGTGTGAGGGGTTTATATTTCCGGTGATTGCTCGGTGTGAGGGGTTTATATTTCAGGTGATTGCGCGGTATGAGGGGTTTATATTTCCGGTGATTGCGCGGTGTGAGGGGGGTTATATTTCCGGTGATTGCGCGGTGTGAGGGGTTTTATATTTCCGGTGATTGCGCGGTGTGGGGGGGTTATATATTTCCGGTGATTGCGCGGTGTGGGGGGTTTTATATTTCCGGTGATTGCGCGGTGTGGGGGGTTTTATATTTCCGGTGATTGCGCGGTGTGAGGGGTGTCATATTTCCGGTGATTGCGCGGTGTGAGGGGTCATATTTCCGGTGATTGCGCTGTGTGAGGGGTTTTATATTTCCGGTGATTGCGCGGTGTGAGGGGTTTATATTTCCGGTGATTGCGCGGTGTGAGTGGTTTATAATTCCGGTGATTGCGCGGTGTGAGGGAGTTTTATATTTCCGGTGATTACGCGGTGTTGGGGAGGTTTATATTTCCGGTGATTGCGCGGTGTGAGGGGTTTTATATTTCCGGTGATTGAGCGGTGTGAGGGGTTTATATTTCCGATGATTGCGCGGTGTGAGGGGTTTATATTTCCGGTGATTGCGCGGTGTGAGGTGTTTTATATTTCCGGTGATTGCGCGGTGTGGGTGGTTTATATTTCCGGTGATTGCGCGGTGTGAGGAGTTTTATATTTCCGGTGATTGCGCGGTGTGGGGGGGTTATTATTTCCGGTGATTGCACGGTGTGGAGGGTTTTATATTTCCGGTGATTGCGCGGTGTGGGGGGTTTTATATTTCCGGTGATTGCGCGGTGTGAGGGGATTATATTTCCGGTGATTGCACGGTGTGGGGGGGTTTTATATTTCCGGTAATTGCACGGTGTGAGGGGTTTTATATTTCCGGTGATTGCGCGGTGTGAGGGGTTTATATTTCCGGTGATTGCGCGGTGTGAGGGGTTTTATATTTCCGGTGATAGCGCGTTGTGAGGAGTTTTATATTTCCGGTGATTGCGCGGTGTGAGGGGCTTATATTTCCGGTGATTGCGCGGTGTGAGGGGTTTTATATTTCCGGTGATTGCGCGCTGTGAGGAGTTTTATATTTCCGGTGATTGCGCGGTGTGGGGGGTTTATATTTCCGGTGATTGCGCGGTGTGAGGGGTTTTATATTTCCGGTGATTGTGCGGTGTGAGCGGTTTTATATTTCCGGTGATTGCGCGGTGTGAGCGGTTTATATTTCCGGTGATTGTGCGGTGTGGGGGGGTTTATATTTCCGGTGATTGCGCGGTGTGGGGGGGTTTATATTTCCGGTGATTGCGCGGTGTGAGGGGTTTTATATTTCCGGTGATTGCGCGGTGTGAGGGGTTTTATATTTCCGGTGATTACGCGGTGTGAGGGGGTTATATTTCCGGTGATTGCGCGGTGTGAGGGGTGTTATATTTCCGGTGATTGCGCGGTGTGGGGGGGTTTTATATTTCTGGTAATTGCGCGGTGTGTGGGGGGTTTTATATTTCCGGTGATTGCGCGATGTGGGGGGTTTATATTTCCGGTGATGGCGCGGTGTGAGGGGGTTTATGTTTCCGGTGATTGCGCGGTGTGAGGGGTTTTATATTTCCGGTGATTGCGCGGTGTGAGGGGTTTATATTTCCGGTTATTGCGCGGTGTGAGGGGGTTTATATTTCAGGTGATTGCGCGGTGTGAGGGGTTTTATATTTCCGGTGATTGCGCGGTGGGAGGGGTTTATATTTCTGGTGATTGCGCGGTGTGAGGGGTTTTATATTTCCGGCGATTGCGCGGTGTGGGGGTTTTATATTTCCGGTGATTGCGCGGTATGGAGGGTTTTATATTTCCGGTGATTGCGCGGTGTGAGGGGTTTATATTTCTGGTGATTGCGCGGTGTGAGGGGTTTTATATTTCCTGTGATTGCGCGGTGTGGGGGGGTTTTATATTTCCGGTAATTGCGCGGTGTGTGGGGGGTTTTATATTTCCGGTGATTGCGCGATGTGGGGGGTTTATATTTCCGGTGATTGCGCGGTGTGAGGGGTTTTATATTTCCGGTGATTGCGCGGTGTGGGGGGTTTATATTTCCGGTGATTGCGCGGTGTGAGGGGTTTTATATTTCCGGTGATTGCGCGGTGTGAGGGGTTTTATATTTCCGGTGATTGCGCGGTGTGAGCGGTTTTATATTTCCGGTGATTGCGCGGTGTGAGCGGTTTATATTTCCGGTGATTGTGCGGTGTGGGGGGGTTTATATTTCCGGTGATTGCGCGGTGTGGGGGGGTTTATATTTCCGGTGATTGCGCGGTGTGAGGGGTTTTATATTTCCGGTGATTGCGCGGTGTGAGGGGTTTTATATTTCCGGTGATTACGCGGTGTGAGGGGGTTATATTTCCGGTGATTGCGCGGTGTGAGGGGTTTATATTTCCGGTGTTTGCGCAGTGTGAGGGGTTTTATATTTCCGGTGATTGCGCGGTGTGAGGGGTTTTATATTTCCGGTGATTGCGCGGTGTGGGGGGTTTATATTTCCGGTGATTGCGCGGTGTGAGGGGTTTTATATTTCTGGTGATTGCGCGGTGTGAGGGGGTTTATATTTCCGGTGATTGCGCGGTGTGAGGGGTTTTATATTTCCGGTGATTGCGCGGTGTGAAGGGTTTTACATTTCCGGTGATTGCGCGGTGTGAGGGGTTTTATATTTCCGGTGATTGCGCGGTGTGAGGGGTTTTATATTTCCGGTGATTGCGTGGTGTGAGGGGTTTTATATTTCCGGTGATTGCACGGTGTGTTGTGTTTTATATTTCCGGTGATTGCGCGGTGTGAGGGGTTTTATATTTCCGGTGATTGCGCTGTGTGAGGGGGTTTTATATTTCCGGTGATTGCGCGGTGTGAGGGGTTTTATATTTCCGGTGATTGCGCGGTGTGAGGGGTTTTATATTTCCGGTGATTGCGCGGTGTGGGGGGTTTATATTTCCGGTGATTGCGCGGTGTGAGGGGTTTTATATTTCCGGTGATTGCGCGGTGTGAGGGGTTTTATATTTCCGGTAATTGCACGGTGTGTTGTGTTTTATATTTCCGGTGATTGCGCGGTGTGAGGTGTTTTATATTTCCGGTGATTGCGCGGTGTGAGGGGGTTTTATATTTCCGGTGATTGCGTGGTGTGAGGGGGTTTTATATTTCCGGTGATTGCGCGGTGTGAGGGGTTTTATATTTCCAGTGATTGCGCGGTGTGGGGGGTTTATACTTCCGGTGATTGCGTGGTGTGAGGGGTTTTATATTTCCGGTGATTGCGCGGTGTGAGGGAGTTTATATTTCCGGTGATTGCGCGGTGTGAGGGGTTTATATTTCCGGTGATTGCGCGGTGTGAGGGGTTTATATTTCCGGTGATTGCGCGGTGTGAGGGAGTTTATATTTCTGGTGATTGCGCGGTGTGAGGGGTTTATATTTCCGGTGATTGCGCGGTGTGAGGGGTTTATATTTACGGTGATTGCGCGGTGTGAGTGGATTATATTTACGGTGATTGCGCGGTGTGAGAGGTTTTATATTTCTGGTGATTGCGCGGTGTGAGGGGTTTTATATTTCCGGTGATTGCGCGGTGTGAGGGGGTTTATATTTCCGGTGATTGCGCGGTGTGAGGGGTTTTATATTTCCGGTGATTGCGCGGTGTGGGGGGTTTATATTTCCGGTGATTGCGCGGTGTGAGGGGTTTTATATTTCTGGTGATTGCGCGGTGTGAGGGGGTTTATATTTCCGGTGATTGCGCGGTGTGAGGGGTTTTATATTTCCGGTGATTGCGCGGTGTGAAGGGTTTTATATTTCCGGTGATTGCGCGGTGTGAGGGGTTTTATATTTCCGGTGATTGCGCGGTGTGAGGGGTTTTATATTTCCGGTGATTGCGCGGTGTGAGGGGTTTTATATTTCCGGTGATTGCACGGTGTGTTGTGTTTTATATTTCCGGTGATTGCGCGGTGTGAGGGGTTTTATATTTCCGGTGATTGCGCTGTGTGAGGGGGTTTTATATTTCCGGTGATTGCGCGGTGTGAGGGGTTTTATATTTCCGGTGATTGCGCGGTGTGAGGGGTTTTATATTTCCGGTGATTGCGCGGTGTGAGGGGTTTTATATTTCCGGTGATTGCGCGGTGTGGGGGGTTTATATTTCCGGTGATTGCGCGGTGTGAGGGGTTTTATATTTCCGGTGATTGCGCGGTGTGAGGGGTTTTATATTTCCGGTAATTGCACGGTGTGTTGTGTTTTATATTTCCGGTGATTGCGCGGTGTGAGGTGTTTTATATTTCCGGTGATTGCGCTGTGTGAGGGGGTTTTATATTTCCGGTGATTGCGTGGTGTGAGGGGGTTTTATATTTCCGGTGATTGCGCGGTGTGAGGGGTTTTATATTTCCAGTGATTGCGCGGTGTGGGGGGTTTATACTTCCGGTGATTGCGTGGTGTGAGGGGTTTTATATTTCCGGTGATTGCGCGGTGTGAGGGAGTTTATATTTCCGGTGATTGCGCGGTGTGAGGGGTTTATATTTCCGGTGATTGCGCGGTGTGAGGGGTTTATATTTCCGGTGATTGCGCGGTGTGAGGGAGTTTATATTTCTGGTGATTGCGCGGTGTGAGGGGTTTATATTTCCGGTGATTGCGCGGTGTGAGGGGTTTATATTTACGGTGATTGCGCGGTGTGAGTGGATTATATTTCCGGTGATTGCGCGGTGTGAGAGGTTTTATATTTCTGGTGATTGCGCGGTGTGAGGGGTTTTATATTTCCGGTGATTGCGCGGTGTGAGGGGTTTATATTTCCGGTGATTGCGCGGTGTGGGGGGTTTATATTTCCGGTGATTGCGCGGTGTGGGGGGTTTATATTTCCGGTGATTGCGCGGTGTGAGGGGTTTATATTTCCGGTGATTGCGCGGTGTGAGGGGTTTTATATTTCCGGTGATTGCGCGGTGTGAGGGGTTTTATATTTCTGGTGATTGCGCGGTGTGAGGGGTTTTATATTTCCTGTGATTGCGCGGTGTGAGGGGTTTATATTTCCGGTGATTGCGCGGTGTGGGGGGTTTATATTTCCGGTGATTGCGCGGTGTGGGGGTTTTATATTTCCGGGGATTGTGCGGTGTGAGGGGTTTATATTTCCGGTGATTGCGCAGTGTGAGGGGTTTATATTTCCGGTGATTGCGCGGTGTGGGGGGTTTATATTTCCGGTGATTGCGCGGTGTGGGGGTTTTATATTTCCGGGGATTGTGCGGTGTGAGGGGTTTATATTTCCGGTGATTGTGCGGTGTGAGGGGTTTATATTTCCGGTGATTGCGCGGTGTGAGGGGTTTTATATTTCCGGTGATTGCGTGGTGTGAGGGGTTTATATTTCCGGTGATTGCGCGGTGTGAGGGGTTTTATATTTCCGGTGATTGCGCGGTGTGGGGGGTTTATATTTCCGGTGATTGCGCGGTGTGGGGGTTTTATATTTCCGGGGATTGTGCGGTGTGAGGGGTTTATATTTCCGGTGATTGTGCGGTGTGAGGGGTTTTATATTTCCGGTGATTGCACGGTGTGGGGGGGTTTATATTTCCGGTGATTGAGCGGTGTAAGGGGTTTTATATTTCAGGTGATTGCGCGGTGTGAGGGGTTTATATTTCCGGTGATTGCGCGGTGTGAGGGGGTTTATATTTCCGGTGATTGCGCGGTGTGAGGGGTTTATATTTCCGGTGATTGCGGGGTTTTATATTTGCGGTGATTGCGCGGTGTGAGGGGTTTTATATTTCCGGTGATTGCGCGGTGTGGGGGGTTTATATTTCCGGTGATTGCACGGTGTGAGGGGTTTTATATTTCCGGTGATTGCGCGGTGTGGGGGGGGGGTTTATAGTTCCGGTGATTGCGCGGTGTGAGGGGTTTTATATTTCCGGTGATTGCGCGGTGTGGGGGGGGTTTTATATTTCCGGTGATTGCGCGGTGTGGGGGTTTTATATTTCCGGGGATTGTGCGGTGTGAGGGGTTTATATTTCCGGTGATTGCGCAGTGTGAGGGGTTTATATTTCCGGTGATTGCGCGGTGTGGGGGGTTTATATTTCCGGTGATTGCGCGGTGTGGGGGTTTTATATTTCCGGGGATTGTGCGGTGTGAGGGGTTTATATTTCCGGTGATTGTGCGGTGTGAGGGGTTTATATTTCCGGTGATTGCGCGGTGTGAGGGGTTTTATATTTCCGGTGATTGCGTGGTGTGAGGGGTTTATATTTCCGGTGATTGCGCGGTGTGAGGGGTTTTATATTTCCGGTGATTGCGCGGTGTGGGGGGTTTATATTTCCGGTGATTGCGCGGTGTGGGGGTTTTATATTTCCGGGGATTGTGCGGTGTGAGGGGTTTATATTTCCGGTGATTGTGCGGTGTGAGGGGTTTTATATTTCCGGTGATTGCACGGTGTGGGGGGGTTTATATTTCCGGTGATTGAGCGGTGTAAGGGGTTTTATATTTCAGGTGATTGCGCGGTGTGAGGGGTTTATATTTCCGGTGATTGCGCGGTGTGAGGGGGTTTATATTTCCGGTGATTGCGCGGTGTGAGGGGTTTATATTTCCGGTGATTGCGGGGTTTTATATTTGCGGTGATTGCGCGGTGTGAGGGGTTTTATATTTCCGGTGATTGCGCGGTGTGGGGGGTTTATATTTCCGGTGATTGCACGGTGTGAGGGGTTTTATATTTCCGGTGATTGCGCGGTGTGGGGGGGGGGTTTATAGTTCCGGTGATTGCGCGGTGTGAGGGGTTTTATATTTCCGGTGATTGCGCGGTGTGGGGGGGGTTTTATATTTCCGGTGATTGCGCGGTGTGAGGGGTTTATATTTCCGGTGATTGCGCGGTGTGAGGGGGTTTATATTTCCGGTGATTGCGCGGTGTGAGGGGTTTTATATTTTCGGTGATTGCGCGGTGTGAGGGGATTTATATTTCCGGTGATTGCGCGGTGTGAGGGGTTTTATATTTCCGGTGATTGCGCGGTGTGCGGGGTTTATATTTCCGGTGATTGCGCGGTGTGGGGGGGGTTTATATTTCCGGTGATTGCGCGGTGTGAGGGGTTTTATAATTCCGGTGATTGCGCGGTGTGGGGGGTTTATATTTCCGGTGATTGCGCGGTGTGAGGGGGTTTATATTTCCGGTGATTGCGCGGTGTGAGGGGGTTTATATTTCCGGTGATTGCGCGGTGTGAGGGGTTTTATATTTCCGGTGATTGCGCGGTGTGAGGGGGTTTATATTTCCAGTGATTGCGCGGTGTGAGAGGTTTTATATTTCCAGTGATTGCGCGGTGTGAGGGGTTTTATATTTCCGGTGATTGCGCGGTGTGAGGGGTTTTATATTTCCGGTGATTGCGCGGTGTGAGGGGGTTTATATTTCCAGTGATTGCGCGGTGTGAGAGGTTTTATATTTCCGGTGATTGCGCGGTGTGGAGGGTTTATATTTCTGGTGATTGCGCGGTGTGAGGGGTTTATATTTCCGGTGATTGCGCGGTGTGAGGGGTTTATATTTCCGGTGATTGCGCGGTGTGGGGGGGTTTATATTTCCGGTGATTGCGCGGTGTGGGGGGTTTTATATTTCCGGTGATTGCGCGGTGTGAGGGGTTTATATTTCCGGTGATTGCGCGGTGTGAGGGGTTTTATATTTCCGGTGATTGCGCGGTGTGAGTGGTTTTATATTTCCGGTGATTGCGCGGTGTGAGGGGTTTTATATTTCCGGTGATTGCGCGGTGTGAGGGGTTTATATTTCCGGTGATTGCGCGGTGTGAGGGGTTTTATATTTCCGGTGATTGCGCGGTGTGAGGGGTTTATATTTCCGGTGATTGCGCGGGTGTGAGGGGTTTTATATTTCCGGTGATTGCGCGGTGTGAGGGGTTTTATATTTCCGGTGATTGCGCGGTGTGAGGGGTTTTATATTTCCGGTGATTACGCGGTGGTGAGGGGGTTTATATTTCCGGTGATTGCGCGGGTGTGAGGGGTTTTATATTTCCGGTGATTGCGCGGTGTGGGGGGTTTTATATTTCCGGTGATTGCGCGGTGTGAGGGGTTTATATTTCCGGTGATTGCGCGGTGTGGGGGGGTTTATATATCCGGTGATTGCGCGGTGTGAGGGGTTTATATTTCCGGTGATTGCGCGGTGTGAGGGGTTTATATTTCCGGTGATTGCGCGGTGTGGGGGGGTTTATATTTCCGGTGATTGCGCGGTGTGAGGGGTTTTATATTTCCGGTGATTGCGCGGTGTGGGGGGTTTTATATTTCCGGTGATTGCGCGGTGTGAGGGGTTTTATATTTCCGGTGATTGCGCGGTGTGAGGGGTTTTATATTTCCGGTGTGAGGGGGTTTATATTTCCGGTGATTGCACGGTGTGAGGGGTTTTATATTTCTGATGATTGCGCGGTGT
>NW_027462500.1:0-50746 GCF_050947455.1 Rhinoderma darwinii
ACTATACTGACTGTAAATTGCAGCGTGCGTTACTATACTGACTGTAAAGAGCAGCGTGTGTTACTATACTGACTGTAAATTGCAGCGTGTGTTACTATACTGACTGTAAAGTGCAGCGTGTGTTACTATACTGACTGTAAATTGCAGCGTGCGTTACTATACTGACTGTAAAGAGCAGCATGCGTTACTATACTGACTGTAAAGTGCAGCGTGCGTTACTATACTGACTGTAAATTGCAGCGTGCGTTACTATACTGACTGTAAAGTGCAGCGTGCGTTACTATACTGACTGTAAAGTGCAGCGTGCGTTACTATACTGAATGTAAAGTGCCGCGTGTGTTACTATACTGACTGTAAAGTGCAGCGTGTGTTACTATACTGACTGTAAAGAGCAGCATGTGTTACTATACTGACTGTAAAGTGCAGCGTGCGTTACTATACTGACTGTTAAGTGCCGCATGTGTTACTATACTGACTGTAAAGAGCAGCATGTGTTACTATACTGACTGTAAAGTGCCGCGTGTGTTACTATACTGACTGTAAAGTGCAGCGTGCGTTAATATACTGACTGTAAAGTGCAGCATGTGTTACTATACTGACTGTAAAGTGCAGCGTGTGTTACTATACTGACTGTAAAGTGCAGCGTGTGTTACTATACTGACTGTAAAGTGCCGCATGTATTACTATACTGACTGTAAAGTGCCGCATGTGTTACTATACTGACTGTAAAGTGCAGCATGTGTTACTATACTGACTGTAAAGAGCAGCGTGTGTTACTATACTGACTGTAAAGTGCAGCGTGCGTTACTATACTGACTGTAAAGTGCAGCGTGCGTTACTATACTGACTGTAAAGTGCCGCGTGTGTTACTATACTGACTGTAAAGTGCAGCGTGTGTTACTATACTGACTGTAAAGTGCAGCGTGCGTTACTATACTGACTGTAAAGAGCAGCGTGAGTTACTATACTGACTGTAAAGTGCAGCGTGCGTTACTATACTGACTGTAAAGTGCCGCATGTGTTACTATACTGACTGTAAAGTGCCGCATGCGTTACTATACTGACTGTAAAGTGCAGCATGCGTTACTATACTGACTGTAAATTGCAGCGTGCGTTACTATACTGACTGTAAAGAGCAGCGTGCGTTACTATACTGACTGTAAAGTGCAGCGTGCGTTACTATACTGACTGTAAAGTGCAGCGTGCGTTACTATACTGACTGTAAAGTGCCGCGTGTGTTACTATACTGACTGTAAAGTGCAGCGTGTGTTACTATACTGACTGTAAAGAGCAGCATGTGTTACTATACTGACTGTAAAGTGCAGCGTGTGTTACTATACTGACTGTAAAGTGCAGCGTGTGTTACTATACTGACTGTAAAGTGCAGCGTGCGTTACTATACTGACTGTAAAGTGCCGCATGTGTTACTATACTGACTGTAAAGAGCAGCATGTGTTACTATACTGACTGTAAAGTGCAGCGTGTGTTACTATACTGACTGTAAAGAGCAGCGTGTGTTACTAGACTGACTGTAAAGTGCAGCGTGTGTTACTATAATGACTGTAAAGTGCAGCGTGTGTTACTATACTGACTGTAAAGTGCAGCGTGTGTTACTATACTGACTGTAAAGTGCCACATGTGTTACTATACTGACTGTAAAGAGCAGCATGCGTTACTATACTGACTGTAAAGTGCAGCATGTGTTACTATACTGACTGTAAAGTGCCACATGTGTTACTATACTGACTGTAAAGAGCAGCATGCGTTACTATACTGACTGTAAAGTGCAGCGTGTGTTACTATACTGACTGTAAAGTGCAGCATGTGTTACTATACTGACTGTAAAGAGCAGCGTGTGTTACTATACTGACTGTAAAGAGCAGCATGTGTTACTATACTGACTGTAAAGTGCAGCGTGCGTTACTATACTGACTGTAAAGTGCCGCATGTGTTACTATACTGACTGTAAAGAGCAGCGTGTGTTACTATACTGACTGTAAAGAGCAGCGTGTGTTACTATACTGACTGTAAAGAGCAGCGTGCGTTACTATACTGACTGTAAAGAGCAGCATGTGTTACTATACTGACTGTAAAGTGCAGCGTGCGTTACTATACTGACTGTAAAGTGCAGCGTGCGTTACTATACTGACTGTAAAGTGCCGCATGTGTTACTATACTGACTGTAAAGAGCAGCATGTGTTACTATACTGACTGTAAAGAGCAGCGTGCGTTACTATACTGACTGTAAAGTGGTGCATGTGTTACTATACTGACTAAAGTGCAGCGTGCGTTACTATACTGACTGTAAAGTGCAGCGTGCATTACTATACTGACTGTAAAGTGCAGCATGTGTTACTATACTGACTGTAATGTGCAGCGTGCGTTACTATACTGACTGTAAAGTGCCGCATGTGTTACTATACTGACTGTAAAGTGCCACATGCGTTACTATACTGACTGTAAAGTGCAGCGTGCGTTACTATACTGACTGTAAAGTGCAGCGTGTGTTACTATACTGACTGTAAAGTGCAGCATGTGTTACTATACTGACTGTAAAGAGCAGCATGTGTTACTATACTGACTGTAAAGTGCCGCATGTGTTACTCTACTGACTGTAAAGTGCCGCGTGTGTTACTATACTGACTGTAAAGTGCAGCGTGTGTTACTATACTGACTGTAAAGTGCAGCGTGTGTTACTCTACTGACTGTAAAGTGCCGCGTGTGTTACTATACTGACTGTAAAGTGCAGAGTGTGTTACTATACTGACTGTAAAGTGCAGCGTGCGTTACTATACTGACTGTAAAGTGCAGCGTGCGTTACTATACTGACTGTAAAGTGCCGCATGTGTTACTATACTGACTGTAAAGTGCCGCATGTGTTACTATACTGACTGTAAAGTGCAGCGTGCGTTACTATACTGACTGTAAAGTGCCGCGTGTGTTACTATACTGACTGTAAAGTGCCGCGTGTGTTACTATAATGACTGTAAAGTGCAGCGTGTGTTACTATACTGACTGTAAAGTGCAGCGTGTGTTACTATACTGACTGTAAAGAGCAGCATGTGTTACTATACTGACTTTAAAGAGCAGCATGTGTTACTATACTGACTGTAAAGTGCAGCATGTGTTACTATACTGACTGTAAAGTGCAGCATGTGTTACTATACTGACTGTAAAGTGCAGCGTGCGTTACTATACTGACTGTAAAGTGCCGCATGTGTTACTATACTGCCTGTAAAGTGCAGCATGCATTACTATACTGACTGTAAAGTGAAGCGTGCGTTACTATACTGACTGTAAAGTGCAGCGTGTGTTACTATACTGACTGTAAAGTGCAGCATGTGTTACTATACTGACTGTAAAGTGCAGCGTGCGTTACTATACTGACTGTAAAGTGCAGCGTGTGTTACTATACTGACTGTAAAGTGCAGCGTGTGTTACTATACTGACTGTAAAGTGCAGCGTGTGTTACTATACTGACTGTAAAGTGCAGCATGTGTTACTATACTGACTGTAAAGTGCAGCGTGTGTTACTATACTGACTGTAAAGTGCCGCATGTGTTACTATACTGACTGTAAAGAGCAGCATGTGTTACTATACTGACTGTAAAGTGCAGCATGTGTTACTATACTGACTGTAAAGTGCAGCGTGCGTTACTATACTGACTGTAAAGTGCAGCATGTGTTACTATACTGACTGTAAAGTGCCGCATGTGTTACTATACTGACTGTAAAGAGCAGCGTGCGTTACTATACTGACTGTAAAGTGCAGCGTGCGTTACTATACTAACTGTAAAGAGCAGCGTGTGTTACTATACTGACTGTAAAGTGCAGCGTGTGTTACTATACTGACTGTAAAGAGCAGCATGTGTTACTATACTGACTGTAAAGTACAGCATGTGTTACTATACTGACTGTAAAGTGCAGCATGCGTTACTATACTGACTGTAAAGTGCAGCGTGCGTTACTATACTGACTGTAAAGAGCCGCATGTGTTACTATACTGACTGTAAAGTGCAGCATGCGTTACTATACTGACTGTAAAGTGCAGCGTGCGTTACTATACTGACTGTAAAGAGCAGCGTGTGTTACTATACTGACTGTAAAGTGCAGCGTGCGTTACTATACTGACTGTAAAGAGCAGCGTGCGTTACTATACTGACTGTAAAGTGCAGCGTGTGTTACTATACTGACTGTAAAGTGTAGCGTGCGTTACTATACTGACTGTAAAGAGCAGCGTGTGTTACTATACTGACTGTAAAGTGCAGCGTGTGTTACTATACTGACTGTAAAGTGCAGCGTGCGTTACTATACTGACTGTAAAGTGCAGCGTGCGTTACTATACTGACTGTAAAGAGCAGCGTGCGTTACTATACTGACTGTAAAGTGCAGCGTGTGTTACTATACTGACTGTAAAGTGCAGCGTGCGTTACTATTCTGACTGTAAAGTGCAGCGTGTGTTACTATACTGACTGTAAAGTGCAGCGTGTGTTACAATACTGACTGTAAAGTGCCGCGTGTGTTACTATACTGACTGTAAAGTGCAGCATGCGTTACTATACTGACTGTAAAGTGCCGCATGTGTTACTATACTGACTGTAAAGTGCAGCATGCGTTACTATACTGACTGTAAAGTGCCGCATGTGTTACTATACTGACTGTAAAGTGAAGCGTGCGTTACTATACTGACTGTAAAGTGCAGCGTGTGTTACTATACTGACTGTAAAGTGCAGCGTGTGTTACTATACTGACTGTAAAGTGCAGCATGTGTTACTATACTGACTGTAAAGTGCAGCATGTGTTACTATACTGACTGTAAAGTGCAGCATGTGTTACTATACTGACTGTAAAGTGCAGCATGTGTTACTATACTGACTGTAAAGTGCAGCATGTGTTACTATACTGACTGTAAAGTGCAGCGTGCGTTACTATACTGACTGTAAAGTGCCGCGTGTGTTACTATACTGACTGTAAAGTGCAGCATGCGTTACTATACTGACTGTAAAGTGCCGCATGTGTTACTATACTGACTGTAAAGTGAAGCGTGCGTTACTATACTGACTGTAAAGTGCAGCGTGTGTTACTATACTGACTGTAAAGTGCAGCATGTGTTACTATACTGACTGTAAAGTGCAGCGTGCGTTACTATACTGACTGTAAAGAGCAGCGTGTGTTACTATACTGACTGTAAAGTGCAGCATGTGTTACTATACTGACTGTAAAGTGCAGCGTGCGTTACTATACTGACTGTAAAGTGCAGCGTGTGTTACTATACTGACTGTAAAGTGCAGCATGTGTTACTATACTGACTGTAAAGTGCAGCATGTGTTACTATACTGACTGTAAAGTGCAGCATGTGTTACTATACTGACTGTAAAGTGCAGCATGTGTTACTATACTGACTGTAAAGTGCAGCGTGCGTTACTATACTGACTGTAAAGTGCAGCGTGTGTTACTATACTGACTGTAAAGTGCAGCATGTGTTACTATACTGACTGTAAAGTGCAGCATGTGTTACTATACTGACTGTAAAGTGCAGCATGTGTTACTATACTGACTGTAAAGTGCAGCGTGCGTTACTATACTGACTGTAAAGTGCCGCATGTGTTACTATACTGACTGTAAAGTGCCGCATGTGTTACTATACTGACTGTAAAGTGCAGCATGTGTTACTATACTGACTGTAAAGTGCCGCATGTGTTACTATACTGACTGTAAAGTGCCGCATGTGTTACTATACTGACTGTAAAGTGCCGCATGTGTTACTATACTGACTGTAAAGTGCAGCGTGCGTTACTATACTGACTGTAAAGTGCAGCATGTGTTACTATACTGACTGTAAAGTGCAGCGTGTGTTGCTATACTGACTGTAAAGTGCCGCATGTGTTACTATACTGCCTGTAAAGTGCAGCATGCGTTACTATACTGACTGTAAAGTGAAGCGTGCGTTACTATACTGACTGTAAAGTGCAGCGTGTGTTACTATACTGACTGTAAAGTGCAGCGTGTGTTACTATACTGACTGTAAAGTGCAGCGTGCGTTACTATACTGACTGTAAAGTGCAGCGTGCGTTACTATACTGACTGTAAAGTGCAGTGTGTGTTACTATACTGACTGTAAAGTGCAGCGTGTGTTACTATACTGACTGTAAAGAGCAGCGTGTGTTACTATACTGACTGTAAAGTGCAGCATGTGTTACTATACTGACTGTAAAGTGCCGCATGTGTTACTATACTGACTGTAAAGTGCAGCGTGCGTTACTATACTGACTGTAAAGTGCCGCATGTGTTACTATACTGACTGTAAAGTGCCGCATGTGTTACTATACTGACTGTAAAGTGCAGCATGTGTTACTATACTGACTGTAAAGTGCCGCATGTGTTACTATACTGACTGTAAAGTGCCGCATGTGTTACTATACTGACTGTAAAGTGCAGCGTGCGTTACTATACTGACTGTAAAGTGCAGCATGTGTTACTATACTGACTGTAAAGTGCCGCATGTGTTACTATACTGACTGTAAAGTGCAGTGTGCGTTACTATACTGACTGTAAAGAGCAGCATGTATTACTATACTGACTGTAAATTGCAGCGTGCGTTACTATACTGACTGTAAAGTGCAGCATGTGTTACTATACTGACTGTAAAGTGCAGCGTGCGTTACTATACTGACTGTAAAGTGCAGCATGTGTTACTATACTGACTGTAAAGTGCAGCATGTGTTACTATACTGACTGTAAAGTGCAGCATGTGTTACTATACTGACTGTAAAGTGCAGCATGTGTTACTATACTGACTGTAAAGTGCTGCATGTGTTACTATACTGACTGTAAAGTGCAGCATGTGTTACTATACTGACTGTAAAGTGCAGCATGCGTTACTATACTGACTGTAAAGTGCAGCGTTCGTTACTATACTGACTGTAAAGTGCAGCGTTCGTTACTATACTGACTGTAAAGAGCCGCATGTGTTACTATACTGACTGTAAAGTGCCGCATGCGTTACTATACTGACTGTAAAGTGCAGCGTGTGTTACTATACTGACTGTAAAGTGCAGCATGTGTTACTATACTGACTGTAAAGTGCAGCATGTGTTACTATACTGACTGTAAAGTGCAGCATGTGTTACTATACTGACTGTAAAGTGCAGCATGTGTTACTATACTGACTGTAAAGTGCAGCGTGTGTTACTATACTGACTGTAAAGTGCCGCATGTGTTACTATACTGACTGTAAAGTGCAGCATGTGTTACTATACTGACTGTAAAGTGCTGCATGTGTTACTATACTGACTGTAAAGTGCCGCATGTGTTACTATACTGACTGTAAAGTGCAGCATGTGTTACTATACTGACTGTAAAGTGCAGCGTGCGTTACTATACTGACTGTAAAGTGCAGCGTGCGTTACTATACTGACTGTAAAGTGCCGCGTGTGTTACTATACTGACTGTAAAGTGCAGCGTGTGTTACTATACTGACTGTAAAGTGCAGCGTGCGTTACTATACTGACTAAAGAGCAGCGTGAGTTACTATACTTACTGTAAAGTGCAGCGTGCGTTACTATACTGACTGTAAAGTGCCGCATGTGTTACTATACTGACTCTAAAGTGCCGCATGTGTTACTATACTGACTGTAAAGTGCAGCATGCGTTACTATACTGACTGTAAAGTGCAGCGTGTGTTACTATACTGACTGTAAATTGCAGCGTGCGTTACTATACTGACTGTAAAGAGCAGCGTGCGTTACTATACTGACTGTAAAGTGCAGCGTGCGTTACTATACTGACTGTAAAGTGCAGCGTGCGTTACTATACTGAATGTAAAGTGCCGCGTGTGTTACTATACTGACTGTAAAGTGCAGCGTGTGTTACTATACTGACTGTAAAGAGCAGCATGTGTTACTATACTGACTGTAAAGTGCAGCGTGCGTTACTATACTGACTGTAAAGTGCCGCATGTGTTACTATACTGACTGTAAAGAGCGGCATGTGTTACTATACTGACTGTAAAGTGCCGCGTGTGTTACTATACTGACTGTAAAGTGCAGCGTGCGTTACTATACTGACTGTAAAGTGCAGCATGTGTTACTATACTGACTGTAAAGTGCAGCGTGTGTTACTATACTGACTGTAAAGTGCAGCGTGTGTTACTATACTGACTGTAAAGTGCCGCATGTATTACTATACTGACTGTAAAGTGCCGCATGTGTTACTATACTGACTGTAAAGTGCAGCATGTGTTACTATACTGACTGTAAAGAGCAGCGTGTGTTACTATACTGACTGTAAAGTGCAGCGTGCGTTACTATACTGACTGTAAAGTGCAGCGTGCGTTACTATACTGACTGTAAAGTGCCGCGTGTGTTACTATACTGACTGTAAAGTGCAGCGTGTGTTACTATACTGACTGTAAAGTGCAGCGTGCGTTACTATACTGACTGTAAAGAGCAGCATGTGTTACTATACTGACTGTAAAGTGCAGCGTGTGTTACTATACTGACTGTAAAGTGCAGCGTGCGTTACTATACTGACTGTAAAGTGCAGCGTGCGTTACTATACTGACTGTAAAGTGCCGCATGTGTTACTATACTGACTGTAAAGTGCCGCATGCGTTACTATACTGACTGTAAAGTGCAGCATGCGTTACTATACTGACTGTAAATTGCAGCGTGCGTTACTATACTGACTGTAAAGAGCAGCGTGCGTTACTATACTGACTGTAAAGTGCAGCGTGCGTTACTATACTGACTGTAAAGTGCAGCGTGCGTTACTATACTGACTGTAAAGTGCCGCGTGTGTTACTATACTGACTGTAAAGTGCAGCGTGTGTTACTATACTGACTGTAAAGAGCAGCATGTGTTACTATACTGACTGTAAAGTGCAGCATGTGTTACTATACTGACTGTAAAGTGCAGCGTGTGTTACTATACTGACTGTAAAGTGCAGCGTGTGTTACTATACTGACTGTAAAGTGCAGCGTGCGTTACTATACTGACTGTAAAGTGCCGCATGTGTTACTATACTGACTGTAAAGAGCAGCATGTGTTACTATACTGACTGTAAAGTGCAGCGTGTGTTACTATACTGACTGTAAAGAGCAGCGTGTGTTACTAGACTGACTGTAAAGTGCAGCGTGTGTTACTATACTGACTGTAAAGTGCAGCGTGTGTTACTATACTGACTGTAAAGTGCAGCGTGTGTTACTATACTGACTGTAAAGTGCCACATGTGTTACTATACTGACTGTAAAGAGCAGCATGCGTTACTATACTGACTGTAAAGTGCCACATGTGTTACTATACTGACTGTAAAGAGCAGCATGCGTTACTATACTGACTGTAAAGTGCCACATGTGTTACTATACTGACTGTAAAGTGCCGCATGCGTTACTATACTGACTGTAAAGTGCAGCATGCGTTACTATACTGACTGTAAATTGAAGCGTGCGTTACTATACTGACTGTAAAGAGCAGCGTGCGTTACTATACTGACTGTAAAGTGCAGCGTGCGTTACTATACTGACTGTAAAGTGCAGCGTGCGTTACTATACTGACTGTAAAGTGCCGCGTGTGTTACTATACTGACTGTAAAGTGCAGCGTGTGTTACTATACTGACTGTAAAGAGCAGCATGTGTTACTATACTGACTGTAAAGTGCAGCGTGTGTTACTATACTGACTGTAAAGTGCAGCGTGTGTTACTATACTGACTGTAAAGTGCAGCGTGCGTTACTATACTGACTGTAAAGTGCCGCATGTGTTACTATACTGACTGTAAAGAGCAGCATGTGTTACTATACTGACTGTAAAGTGCAGCGTGTGTTACTATACTGACTGTAAAGAGCAGCGTGTGTTACTAGACTGACTGTAAAGTGCAGCGTGTGTTACTATACTGACTGTAAAGTGCAGCGTGTGTTACTATACTGACTGTAAAGTGCAGCGTGTGTTACTATACTGACTGTAAAGTGCCACATGTGTTACTATACTGACTGTAAAGAGCAGCATGCGTTACTATACTGACTGTAAAGTGCCACATGTGTTACTATACTGACTGTAAAGAGCAGCATGCGTTACTATACTGACTGTAAAGTGCCACATGTGTTACTATACTGACTGTAAAGAGCAGCATGCGTTACTATACTGACTGTAAAGTGCAGCATGTGTTACTATACTGACTGTAAAGTGCAGCATGCGTTACTATACTGACTGTAAAGTGCAGCGTTCGTTACTATACTGACTGTAAAGTGCAGCGTTCGTTACTATACTGACTGTAAAGAGCCGCATGTGTTACTATACTGACTGTAAAGTGCCGCATGTGTTCCTATACTGACTGTAAAGTGCAGCATGTGTTACTATACTGACTGTAAAGTGCAGCATGTGTTACTATACTGACTGTAAAGTGCAGCATGTGTTACTATACTGACTGTAAAGTGCAGCATGTGTTACTATACTGACTGTAAAGTGCAGCATGTGTTACTATACTGACTGTAAAGTGCAGCGTGTGTTACTATACTGACTGTAAAGTGCCGCATGTGTTACTATACTGACTGTAAAGTGCAGCATGTGTTACTATACTGACTGTAAAGTGCTGCATGTGTTACTATACTGACTGTAAAGTGCCGCATGTGTTACTATACTGACTGTAAAGTGCAGCATGTGTTACTATACTGACTGTAAAGTGCAGCGTGCGTTACTATACTGACTGTAAAGTGCAGCGTGCGTTACTATACTGACTGTAAAGTGCAGCGTGTGTTACTATACTGACTGTAAAGTGCAGCGTGCGTTACTATACTGACTAAAGAGCAGCGTGAGTTACTATACTTACTGTAAAGTGCAGCGTGCGTTACTATACTGACTGTAAAGTGCCGCATGTGTTACTATACTGACTGTAAAGTGCCGCATGTGTTACTATACTGACTGTAAAGTGCAGCATGCGTTACTATACTGACTGTAAAGTGCAGCGTGTGTTACTATACTGACTGTAAATTGCAGCGTGCGTTACTATACTGACTGTAAAGAGCAGCGTGCGTTACTATACTGACTGTAAAGTGCAGCGTGCGTTACTATACTGACTGTAAAGTGCAGCGTGCGTTACTATACTGAATGTAAAGTGCCGCGTGTGTTACTATACTGACTGTAAAGTGCAGCGTGTGTTACTATACTGACTGTAAAGAGCAGCATGTGTTACTATACTGACTGTAAAGTGCAGCGTGCGTTACTATACTGACTGTAAAGTGCCGCATGTGTTACTATACTGACTGTAAAGAGCAGCATGTGTTACTATACTGACTGTAAAGTGCCGCGTGTGTTACTATACTGACTGTAAAGTGCAGCGTGCGTTACTATACTGACTGTAAAGTGCAGCATGTGTTACTATACTGACTGTAAAGTGCAGCGTGTGTTACTATACTGACTGTAAAGTGCAGCGTGTGTTACTATACTGACTGTAAAGTGCCGCATGTATTACTATACTGACTGTAAAGTGCCGCATGTGTTACTATACTGACTGTAAAGTGCAGCATGTGTTACTATACTGACTGTAAAGAGCAGCATGTGTTACTATACTGACTGTAAAGTGCAGCGTGCGTTACTATACTGACTGTAAAGTGCCGCGTGTGTTACTATACTGACTGTAAAGTGCAGCGTGTGTTACTATACTGACTGTAAAGTGCAGCGTGCGTTACTATACTGACTGTAAAGAGCAGCGTGAGTTACTATACTGACTGTAAAGTGCAGCGTGCGTTACTATACTGACTGTAAAGTGCCGCATGTGTTAATATACTGACTGTAAAGTGCCGCATGCGTTACTATACTGACTGTAAAGTGCAGCATGCGTTACTATACTGACTGTAAATTGCAGCGTGCGTTACTATACTGACTGTAAAGAGCAGCGTGCGTTACTATACTGACTGTAAAGTGCAGCGTGCGTTACTATACTGACTGTAAAGTGCAGCGTGCGTTACTATACTGACTGTAAAGTGCCGCGTGTGTTACTATACTGACTGTAAAGTGCAGCGTGTGTTACTATACTGACTGTAAAGAGCAGCATGTGTTACTATACTGACTGTAAAGTGCAGCGTGTGTTACTATACTGACTGTAAAGTGCAGCGTGTGTTACTATACTGACTGTAAAGTGCAGCGTGCGTTACTATACTGACTGTAAAGTGCCGCATGTGTTACTATACTGACTGTAAAGAGCAGCATGTGTTACTATACTGACTGTAAAGTGCAGCGTGTGTTACTATACTGACTGTAAAGAGCAGCGTGTGTTACTAGACTGACTGTAAAGTGCAGCGTGTGTTACTATACTGACTGTAAAGTGCAGCGTGTGTTACTATACTGACTGTAAAGTGCAGCGTGTGTTACTATACTGACTGTAAAGTGCCACATGTGTTACTATACTGACTGTAAAGAGCAGCATGCGTTACTATACTGACTGTAAAGTGCCACATGTGTTACTATACTGACTGTAAAGAGCAGCATGCGTTACTATACTGACTGTAAAGTGCC
Organism: Rhinoderma darwinii; assembly: GCF_050947455.1. Taxonomy (NCBI): domain Eukaryota; kingdom Metazoa; phylum Chordata; class Amphibia; order Anura; family Rhinodermatidae; genus Rhinoderma; species Rhinoderma darwinii. The sequence goes on from NW_027462500.1 coordinate 12,510, forward strand.
ACATGTGTTACTATACTGACTGTAAAGAGCAGCATGCGTTACTATACTGACTGTAAAGTGCAGCGTGTGTTACTATACTGACTGTAAAGAGCAGCATGTGTTACTATACTGACTGTAAAGTGCAGCGTGTGTTACTATACTGACTGTAAAGTGCAGCATGTGTTACTATACTGACTGTAAAGTGCAGCGTGCGTTACTATACTGACTGTAAAGTGCAGCATGTGTTACTATACTGACTGTAAAGTGCCGCATGTGTTACTATACTGACTGTAAAGAGCAGCGTGTGTTACTATACTGACTGTAAAGTGCCGCATGTGTTACTATACTGACTGTAAAGAGCAGCGTGCGTTACTATACTGACTGTAAAGTGCAGCATGCGTTACTATACTGACTGTAAAGTGCCGCATGCGTTACTATACTGACTGTAAAGTGCAGCATGTGTTACTATACTGACTGTAAAGAGCAGCGTGTGTTACTATACTGACTGTAAAGAGCAGCGTGCGTTACTATACTGACTGTAAAGTGCAGCGTGCGTTACTATACTGACTGTAAAGTGCAGCGTGCGTTACTATTCTGACTGTAAAGTGCCGCGTGTGTTACTATACTGACTGTAAAGAGCAGCGTGCGTTACTATACTGACTGTAAAGAGCACCATGTGTTACTATACTGACTGTAAAGTGCAGCGTGTGTTACTATAATGACTGTAAAGTGCCGCGTGTGTTACTATTCTGACTGTAAAGTGCCGCATGTGTTACTATACTGACTGTAAAGTGCAGCGTGTGTTACTATAATGACTGTAAAGAGCAGCGTGCGTTACTATACTGACTGTAAAGTGCAGCGTGTGTTACTATACTGACTGTAAAGTGCAGCGTGCGTTACTATACTGACTGTAAAGAGCACCATGTGTTACTATACTGACTGTAAAGAGCAGCATGTGTTACTATACTGACTGTAAAGAGCACCATGTGTTACTATACTGACTGTAAAGTGCAGCGTGCGTTACTATACTGACTGTAAAGAGCAGCGTGCGTTACTATACTGACTGTAAAGTGCAGCATGTGTTACTATACTGACTGTAAAGAGCAGCCTGTGTTACTATACTGACTGTAAAGAGCAGCGTGTGTTACTATAATGACTGTAAAGTGCCGCGTGTGTTACTATACTGACTGTAAAGTGCCGCATGTGTTACTATACTGACTGTAAAGAGCAGCTTGTGTTACTATACTGACTGTAAAGTGCCGCATGTGTTACTATACTGACTGTAAAGTGCAGCGTGCGTTACTATACTGACTGTAAAGTGCCGCATGCATTACTATACTGATTGTAAAGAGCAGCATGTGTTACTATACTGACTGTAAAGTGCAGCGTGCGTTACTATACTGACTGTAAAGTGCCGCATGTGTTACTATACTGACTGTAAAGAGCAGCATGTGTTACTATACTGACTGTAAAGAGCAGCATGTGTTACTATACTGACTGTAAAGAGCAGCGTGTGTTACTATACTGACTGTAAAGTGCAGCGTGCGTTACTATACTGACTGTAAAGTGCCGCATGTGTTACTATACTGACTGTAAAGTGCCGCATGTGTTACTATACTGACTGTAAAGAGCAGCATGTGTTACTATACTGACTGTAAAGTGCAGCATGTGTTACTATACTGACTGTAAAGTGCCGCATGTGTTACTATACTGACTGTAAAGTGCCGCGTGTGTTACTATACTGACTGTAAAGTGCAGCATGCGTTACTATACTGACTGTAAAGTGCAGCGTGTGTTACTATACTGACTGTAAAGTGCAGCATGTGTTACTATACTGACTGTAAAGAGCAGCGTGTGTTACTATACTGACTGTAAAGAGCAGCATGTGTTACTATACTGACTGTAAAGTGCCGCGTGTGTTACTATACTGACTGTAAAGTGCAGCATGCGTTACTATACTGACTGTAAAGTGCCGCATGCGTTACTATACTGACTGTAAAGTGCAGCGTGTGTTACTATACTGACTGTAAAGAGCAGCGTGCGTTACTATACTGACTGTAAAGTGCAGCGTGCGTTACTATACTGACTGTAAAGTGCAGCGTGCGTTACTATACTGACTGTAAAGTGCCGCGTGTGTTACTATACTGACTGTAAAGTGCAGCATGCGTTACAATACTGACTGTAAAGTGCAGCGTGCGTTACTATACTGACTGTAAAGAGCAGCGTGCGTTACTATACTGACTGTAAAGTGCAGCGTGTGTTACTATAATGACTGTAAAGTGCCGCGTGTGTTACTATACTGACTGTAAAGTGCCGCATGTGTTACTATACTGACTGTAAAGAGCAGCTTGTGTTACTATACTGACTGTAAAGTGCCGCATGTGTTACTATACTGACTGTAAAGTGCCGCATGTGTTACTATACTGACTGTAAAGTGCAGCGTGTGTTACTATACTGACTGTAAAGTGCAGCGTGTGTTACTATACTGACGGTAAAGAGCACCATGTGTTACTATACTGACTGTAAAGAGCAGCATGTGTTACTATACTGACTGTAAAGAGCAGCTTGTGTTACTATACTGACTGTAAAGTGCAGCGTGTGTTACTATACTGACTGTAAAGTGCAGCGTGCGTTACTATACTGACTGTAAAGTGCAGCGTGTGTTACTATACTGACTGTAAAGTGCAGTATGTGTTACTATACTGACTGTAAAGTGCAGCGTGCGTTACTATACTGACTGTAAAGTGCAGCGTGTGTTACTATACTGACTGTAAAGAGCAGCGTGTGTTACTATACTGACTGTAAAGTGCAGCGTGCGTTACTATACTGACTGTAAAGTGCAGCGTGCGTTACTATACTGACTGTAAAGTGCCGCATGCGTTACTATACTGACTGTAAAGTGCAGCGTGTGTTACTATACTGACTGTAAAGAGCAGCATGTGTTACTATACTGACTGTAAAGTGCCGCATGTGTTACTATACTGACTGTAAAGTGCAGCGTGTGTTACTATACTGACTGTAAAGTGCAGCGTGTGTTACTATACTGACTGTAAAGAGCAGCATGTGTTACTATACTGACTGTAAAGTGCAGCGTGCGTTACTATACTGACTGTAAAGAGCAGCGCGCGTTACTATACTGACTGTAAAGTGCAGCGTGTGTTACTATACTGACTGTAAAGAGCAGCATGTGTTACTATACTGACTGTAAAGTGCAGCATGTGTTACTATACTGACTGTAAAGTGCAGCGTGCGTTACTATACTGACTGTAAAGTGCAGCATGTGTTACTATACTGACTGTAAAGAGCAGCGTGTGTTACTATACTGACTGTAAAGTGCAGCGTGCGTTACTATACTGACTGTAAAGTGCCGATGTGTTACTATACTGACTGTAAAGTGCAGCGTGCGTTACTATACTGACTGTAAAGTGCCGCGTGCGTTACTATACTGACTGTAAAGTGCAGCATGCGTTACTATACTGACTGTAAAGAGCAGCATGTGTTACTATACTGACTGTAAAGTGCAGCATGTGTTACTATACTGACTGTAAAGTGCAGCATGTGTTACTATACTGACTGTAAAGTGCAGCGTGTGTTACTATACTGACTGTAAAGAGCAGCATGTGTTACTATACTGACTGTAAAGTGCAGCATGTGTTACTATACTGACTGTAATGTGCAGCGTGTGTTACTATACTGACTGTAAAGTGCAGCGTGTGTTACTATACTGACTGTAAAGTGCAGCATGTGTTACTATACTGACTGTAATGTGCAGCGTGTGTTACTATACTGACTGTAAAGTGCAGCGTGTGTTACTATACTGACTGTAAAGTGCAGCGTGTGTTACTATACTGACTGTAAAGTGCCGCATGTGTTACTATACTGACTGTAAAGTGCAGCGTGTGTTACTATACTGACTGTAAAGAGCAGCGTGCGTTACTATACTGACTGTAAAGTGCAGCATGTGTTACTATACTGACTGTAAAGAGCAGCATGTGTTACTATACTGACTGTAAAGTGCCGCGTGCGTTACTATACTGACTGTAAAGTGCAGCGTGCGTTACTATACTGACTGTAAAGTGCAGCATGTGTTACTATACTGACTGTAAAGTGCCGCATGTGTTACTATACTGACTGTAAAGTGCAGCATGCGTTACTATACTGACTGTAAAGTGCAGCGTGCGTTACTATACTGACTGTAAAGTGCAGCATGTGTTACTATACTGACTGTAAAGTGCCGCATGCGTTACTATACTGACTGTAAAGTGCCGATGCGTTACTATACTGACTGTAAAGTTCCGCATGTGTTACTATACTGACTGTAAAGTGCAGCGTGCATTACTATACTGACTGTAAAGTGCCGCATGTGTTACTATACTGACTGTAAAGTGCAGCATGTGTTACTATACTGACTGTAAAGTGCAGCGTGCGTTACTATACTGACTGTAAAGAGCAGCGTGCGTTACTATACTGACTGTAAAGTGCAGCGTGCGTTACTATACTGACTGTAAAGTGCAGCGTGCGTTACTATACTGACTGTAAAGTGCAGCGTGTGTTACTATACTGACTGTAAAGTGCAGCATGTGTTACTATACTGACTGTAAAGTGCAGCGTGCGTTACTATACTGACTGTAAAGTGCCGCGTGTGTTACTATACTGACTGTAAAGTGCTGCATGTGTTACTATACTGACTGTAAAGTGCAGCATGCGTTACAATACTGACTGTAAAGTGCAGCGTGCGTTACTATACTGACTGTAAAGAGCAGCGTGCGTTACTATACTGACTGTAAAGTGCAGCGTGTGTTACTATAATGACTGTAAAGTGCCGCGTGTGTTACTATACTGACTGTAAAGTGCTGCATGTGTTACTATACTGACTGTAAAGAGCAGCTTGTGTTACTATACTGACTGTAAAGTGCCGCATGTGTTACTATACTGACTGTAAAGTGCCGCATGTGTTACTATACTGACTGTAAAGTGCAGCGTGTGTTACTATACTGACTGTAAAGTGCAGCGTGTGTTACTATACTGACGGTAAAGAGCACCATGTGTTACTATACTGACTGTAAAGAGCAGCATGTGTTACTATACTGACTGTAAAGAGCAGCTTGTGTTACTATACTGACTGTAAAGTGCAGCGTGTGTTACTATACTGACTGTAAAGTGCAGCGTGCGTTACTATACTGACTGTAAAGTGCAGCGTGTGTTACTATACTGACTGTAAAGTGCAGCTTGTGTTACTATACTGACTGTAAAGTGCAGCGTGCGTTACTATACTGACTGTAAAGTGCAGCGTGCGTTACTATACTGACTGTAAAGTGCAGCGTGTGTTACTATACTGACTGTAAAGAGCAGCTTGTGTTACTATACTGACTGTAAAGTGCAGCGTGCGTTACTATACTGACTGTAAAGTGCAGCGTGCGTTACTATACTGACTGTAAAGTGCAGCGTGCGTTACTATACTGACTGTAAAGTGCCGCATGCGTTACTATACTGACTGTAAAGTGCAGCGTGTGTTACTATACTGACTGTAAAGAGCAGCATGTGTTACTATACTGACTGTAAAGTGCCGCATGTGTTACTATACTGACTGTAAAGTGCAGCGTGTGTTACTATACTGACTGTAAAGTGCAGCGTGTGTTACTATACTGACTGTAAAGAGCAGCATGTGTTACTATACTGACTGTAAAGTGCAGCGTGCGTTACTATACTGACTGTAAAGAGCAGCGCGCGTTACTATACTGACTGTAAAGTGCAGCATGTGTTACTATACTGACTGTAAAGAGCAGCATGTGTTACTATACTGACTGTAAAGTGCAGCATGTGTTACTATACTGACTGTAAAGTGCAGCGTGCGTTACTATACTGACTGTAAAGTGCAGCATGTGTTACTATACTGACTGTAAAGAGCAGCGTGTGTTACTATACTGACTGTAAAGTGCAGCGTGCGTTACTATACTGACTGTAAAGTGCCGATGTGTTACTATACTGACTGTAAAGTGCAGCGTGCGTTACTATACTGACTGTAAAGTGCCGCGTGCGTTACTATACTGACTGTAAAGTGCAGCATGCGTTACTATACTGACTGTAAAGAGCAGCATGTGTTACTATACTGACTGTAAAGTGCAGCATGTGTTACTATACTGACTGTAAAGTGCAGCATGTGTTACTATACTGACTGTAAAGTGCAGCGTGTGTTACTATACTGACTGTAAAGAGCAGCATGTGTTACTATACTGACTGTAAAGTGCAGCATGTGTTACTATACTGACTGTAATGTGCAGCGTGTGTTACTATACTGACTGTAAAGTGCAGCGTGTGTTACTATACTGACTGTAAAGTGCAGCGTGCGTTACTATACTGACTGTAAAGTGCCGCATGTGTTACTATACTGACTGTAAAGTGCAGCGTGTGTTACTATACTGACTGTAAAGTGCCGCATGTGTTACTATACTGACTGTAAAGTGCAGCATGTGTTACTATACTGACTGTAAAGTGCAGCATGTGTTACTATACTGACTGTAAAGTGCAGCGTGTGTTACTATACTGACTGTAAAGAGCAGCGTGCGTTACTATACTGACTGTAAAGTGCAGCATGTGTTACTATACTGACTGTAAAGAGCAGCATGTGTTACTATACTGACTGTAAAGTGCCGCGTGCGTTACTATACTGACTGTAAAGTGCAGCGTGCGTTACTATACTGACTGTAAAGTGCAGCATGTGTTACTATACTGACTGTAAAGTGCCGCATGTGTTACTATACTGACTGTAAAGTGCAGCATGCGTTACTATACTGACTGTAAAGTGCAGCGTGCGTTACTATACTGACTGTAAAGTGCAGCATGTGTTACTATACTGACTGTAAAGTGCCGAATGCGTTACTATACTGACTGTAAAGTGCCGATGCGTTACTATACTGACTGTAAAGTTCCGCATGTGTTACTATACTGACTGTAAAGTGCAGCGTGCATTACTATACTGACTGTAAAGTGCCGCATGTGTTACTATACTGACTGTAAAGTGCAGCATGTGTTACTATACTGACTGTAAAGTGCAGCGTGCGTTACTATACTGACTGTAAAGAGCAGCGTGCGTTACTATACTGACTGTAAAGTGCAGCGTGCGTTACTATACTGACTGTAAAGTGCAGCGTGCGTTACTATACTGACTGTAAAGTGCAGCGTGTGTTACTATACTGACTGTAAAGTGCAGCATGTGTTACTATACTGACTGTAAAGTGCAGCGTGCGTTACTATACTGACTGTAAAGAGCAGCATGTGTTACTATACTGACTGTAAAGTGCAGCGTGTGTTACTATACTGACTGTAAAGTGCAGCGTGCGTTACTATACTGACTGTAAAGAGCAGCGTGTGTTACTATACTGACTGTAAAGTGCAGCGTGTGTTACTATACTGACTGTAAAGTGCAGCATGTGTTACTATACTGACTGTAAAGTGCAGCGTGCGTTACTATACTGACTGTAAAGAGCAGCATGCGTTACTATACTGACTGTAAAGTGCAGCGTGCGTTACTATACTGACTGTAAAGTGCAGCATGCGTTACTATACTGACTGTAAAGAGCAGCATGTGTTACTATACTGACTGTAAAGTGCAGCATGCGTTACTATACTGACTGTAAAGAGCAGCATGTGTTACTATACTGACTGTAAAGTGCAGCATGTGTTACTATACTGACTGTAAAGTGCAGCGTGCGTTACTATACTGACTGTAAAGAGCAGCATGTGTTACTATACTGACTGTAAAGTGCAGCATGTGTTACTATACTGACTGTAAAGTGCAGCATGTGTTACTATACTGACTGTAAAGTGCAGCATGCGTTACTATACTTACTGTAAAGTGCAGCGTGTGTTACTATACTGACTGTAAAGTGCCGCGTGTGTTACTATACTGACTGTAAAGTGCAGCGTGTGTTACTATACTGACTGTAAAGAGCAGCATGTGTTACTATACTGACTGTAAAGTGCAGCATGTGTTACTATACTGACTGTAAAGAGCAGCGTGCGTTACTATACTGACTGTAAAGTGCAGCGTGCGTTACTATACTGAGTGTAACGTGCAGCGTGTGTTACTATACTGACTGTAAAGTGCAGCGTGTGTTACTATACTGACTGTAAAGAGCAGCGTGTGTTACTATACTGACTGTAAAGAGCAGCGTGCGTTACTATACTGACTGTAAAGAGCAGCGTGCGTTACTATACTGACTGTAAAGTGCAGCGTGTGTTACTATACTGACTGTAAAGTGCAGCATGTGTTACTATACTGACTGTAAAGAGCAGCATGTGTTACTATACTGACTGTAAAGTGCCGCGTGCGTTACTATACTGACTGTAAAGTGCAGCGTGCGTTACTATACTGACTGTAAAGTGCAGCATGTGTTACTATACTGACTGTAAAGAGCAGCATGTGTTACTATACTGACTGTAAAGAGCAGCATGTGTTACTATACTGACTGTGAAGTGCCGCATGTGTTACTATACTGACTGTAAAGTGCAGCATGCGTTACTATACTGACTGTAAAGTGCCACATGTGTTACTATACTGACTGTAAAGTGCCGCATGCGTTACTATACTGACTGTAAAGTGCAGCATGCGTTACTATACTGACTGTAAATTGCAGCGTGCGTTACTATACTGACTGTAAAGAGCAGCGTGCATTACTATACTGACTGTAAAGTGCAGCATGTGTTACTATACTGACTGTAAAGTGCCGCATGCGTTACTATACTGACTGTAAAGTGCAGCGTGCGTTACTATACTGACTGTAAAGTGCAGCGTGCGTTACTATACTGACTGTAAAGTGCAGCGTGCGTTACTATACTGACTGTAAAGTGCCGCGTGTGTTACTATACTGACTGTAAAGTGCAGCGTGTGTTACTATACTGACTGTAAAGAGCAGCATGTGTTACTATACTGACTGTAAAGTGCAGCGTGTGTTACTATACTGACTGTAAAGTGCAGCGTGTGTTACTATACTGACTGTAAAGTGCAGCGTGCGTTACTATACTGACTGTAAAGTGCCGCATGTGTTACTATACTGACTGTAAAGAGCAGCATGTGTTACTATACTGACTGTAAAGTGCAGCGTGTGTTACTATACTGACTGTAAAGAGCAGCATGTGTTACTATACTGACTGTAAAGTGCAGCGTGTGTTACTATACTGACTGTAAAGTGCAGCGTGTGTTACTATACTGACTGTAAAGTGCAGCGTGTGTTACTATACTGACTGTAAAGTGCCACATGTGTTACTATACTGACTGTAAAGAGCAGCATGCGTTACTATACTGACTGTAAAGTGCCACATGTGTTACTATACTGACTGTAAAGAGCAGCATGCGTTACTATACTGACTGTAAAGTGCCACATGTGTTACTATACTGACTGTAAAGAGCAGCATGCGTTACTATACTGACTGTAAAGTGCAGCATGTGTTACTATACTGACTGTAAAGTGCAGCATGCGTTACTATACTGACTGTAAAGTGCAGCGTTCGTTACTATACTGACTGTAAAGTGCAGCGTTCGTTACTATACTGACTGTAAAGAGCCGCATGTGTTACTATACTGACTGTAAAGTGCCGCATGTGTTCCTATACTGACTGTAAAGTGCAGCATGTGTTACTATACTGACTGTAAAGTGCCGCATGTGTTACTATACTGACTGTAAAGTGCAGCATGTGTTACTATACTGACTGTAAAGTGCAGCATGTGTTACTATACTGACTGTAAAGTGCAGCATGTGTTACTATACTGACTGTAAAGTGCAGCATGTGTTACTATACTGACTGTAAAGTGCAGCGTGTGTTACTATACTGACTGTAAAGTGCCGCATGTGTTACTATACTGACTGTAAAGTGCAGCATGTGTTACTATACTGACTGTAAAGTGCTGCATGTGTTACTATACTGACTGTAAAGTGCCGCATGTGTTACTATACTGACTGTAAAGTGCAGCATGTGTTACTATACTGACTGTAAAGTGCAGCGTGCGTTACTATACTGACTGTAAAGTGCAGCGTGCGTTACTATACTGACTGTAAAGTGCCGCGTGTGTTACTAAACTGACTGTAAAGTGCAGCGTGTGTTACTATACTGACTGTAAAGTGCAGCGTGCGTTACTATACTGACTAAAGAGCAGCGTGAGTTACTATACTTACTGTAAAGTGCAGCGTGCGTTACTATACTGACTGTAAAGTGCCGCATGTGTTACTATACTGACTGTAAAGTGCCGCATGTGTTACTATACTGACTGTAAAGTGCAGCATGCGTTACTATACTGACTGTAAAGTGCAGCGTGTGTTACTATACTGACTGTAAATTGCAGCGTGCGTTACTATACTGACTGTAAAGAGCAGCGTGCGTTACTATACTGACTGTAAAGTGCAGCGTGCGTTACTATACTGACTGTAAAGTGCAGCGTGCGTTACTATACTGAATGTAAAGTGCCGCGTGTGTTACTATACTGACTGTAAAGTGCAGCGTGTGTTACTATACTGACTGTAAAGAGCAGCATGTGTTACTATACTGACTGTAAAGTGCAGCGTGTGTTACTATACTGACTGTAAAGTGCCGCATGTGTTACTATACTGACTGTAAAGAGCAGCATGTGTTACTATACTGACTGTAAAGTGCCGCGTGTGTTACTATACTGACTGTAAAGTGCAGCGTGCGTTACTATACTGACTGTAAAGTGCAGCATGTGTTACTATACTGACTGTAAAGTGCAGCGTGTGTTACTATACTGACTGTAAAGTGCAGCGTGTGTTACTATACTGACTGTAAAGTGCCGCATGTATTACTATACTGACTGTAAAGTGCCGCATGTGTTACTATACTGACTGTAAAGTGCAGCATGTGTTACTATACTGACTGTAAAGAGCAGCATGTGTTACTATACTGACTGTAAAGTGCAGCGTGCGTTACTATACTGACTGTAAAGTGCCGCGTGTGTTACTATACTGACTGTAAAGTGCAGCGTGTGTTACTATACTGACTGTAAAGTGCAGCGTGCGTTACTATACTGACTGTAAAGAGCAGCGTGAGTTACTATACTGACTGTAAAGTGCAGCGTGCGTTACTATACTGACTGTAAAGTGCCGCATGTGTTACTATACTGACTGTAAAGTGCCGCATGCGTTACTATACTGACTGTAAAGTGCAGCATGCGTTACTATACTGACTGTAAATTGCAGCGTGCATTACTATACTGACTGTAAAGAGCAGCGTGCGTTACTATACTGACTGTAAAGTGCAGCGTGCGTTACTATACTGACTGTAAAGTGCAGCGTGCGTTACTATACTGACTGTAAAGTGCCGCGTGTGTTACTATACTGACTGTAAAGTGCAGCGTGTGTTACTATACTGACTGTAAAGAGCAGCATGTGTTACTATACTGACTGTAAAGTGCAGCGTGTGTTACTATACTGACTGTAAAGTGCAGCGTGTGTTACTATACTGACTGTAAAGTGCAGCGTGCGTTACTATACTGACTGTAAAGTGCCGCATGTGTTACTATACTGACTGTAAAGAGCAGCATGTGTTACTATACTGACTGTAAAGTGCAGCGTGTGTTACTATACTGACTGTAAAGAGCAGCGTGTGTTACTAGACTGACTGTAAAGTGCAGCGTGTGTTACTATACTGACTGTAAAGTGCAGCGTGTGTTACTATACTGACTGTAAAGTGCAGCGTGTGTTACTATACTGACTGTAAAGTGCCACATGTGTTACTATACTGACTGTAAAGAGCAGCATGCGTTACTATACTGACTGTAAAGTGCCACATGTGTCACTATACTGACTGTAAAGAGCAGCATGCGTTACTATACTGACTGTAAAGTGCCACATGTGTTACTATACTGACTGTAAAGAGCAGCATGCGTTACTATACTGACTGTAAAGTGCAGCATGTGTTACTATACTGACTGTAAAGAGCAGCATGCGTTACTATACTGACTGTAAAGTGCAGCGTGTGTTACTATACTGACTGTAAAGAGCAGCATGTGTTACTATACTGACTGTAAAGTGCAGCGTGTGTTACTATACTGACTGTAAAGTGCAGCATGTGTTACTATACTGACTGTAAAGTGCAGCGTGCGTTACTATACTGACTGTAAAGTGCCGCATGTGTTACTATACTGACTGTAAAGAGCAGCGTGTGTTACTATACTGACTGTAAAGAGCAGCGTGCGTTACTATACTGACTGTAAAGTGCAGCATGCGTTACTATACTGACTGTAAAGTGCCGCATGCGTTACTATACTGACTGTAAAGTGCAGCATGTGTTACTATACTGACTGTAAAGAGCAGCGTGTGTTACTATACTGACTGTAAAGAGCAGCGTGCGTTACTATACTGACTGTAAAGTGCAGCGTGCGTTACTATACTGACTGTAAAGTGCAGCGTGCGTTACTATTCTGACTGTAAAGTGCCGCGTGTGTTACTATACTGACTGTAAAGAGCAGCGTGCGTTACTATACTGACTGTAAAGAGCACCATGTGTTACTATACTGACTGTAAAGTGCAGCGTGTGTTACTATAATGACTGTAAAGTGCCGCGTGTGTTACTATTCTGACTGTAAAGTGCCGCATGTGTTACTATACTGACTGTAAAGTGCAGCGTGTGTTACTATAATGACTGTAAAGAGCAGCGTGCGTTACTATACTGACTGTAAAGTGCAGCGTGTGTTACTATACTGACTGTAAAGTGCAGCGTGCGTTACTATACTGACTGTAAAGAGCACCATGTGTTACTATACTGACTGTAAAGAGCAGCATGTGTTACTATACTGACTGTAAAGAGCACCATGTGTTACTATACTGACTGTAAAGTGCAGCGTGCGTTACTATACTGACTGTAAAGAGCAGCGTGCGTTACTATACTGACTGTAAAGTGCAGCATGTGTTACTATACTGACTGTAAAGAGCAGCCTGTGTTACTATACTGACTGTAAAGAGCAGCGTGTGTTACTATAATGACTGTAAAGTGCCGCGTGTGTTACTATACTGACTGTAAAGTGCCGCATGTGTTACTATACTGACTGTAAAGAGCAGCTTGTGTTACTATACTGACTGTAAAGTGCCGCATGTGTTACTATACTGACTGTAAAGTGCAGCGTGCGTTACTATACTGACTGTAAAGTGCCGCATGCATTACTATACTGATTGTAAAGAGCAGCATGTGTTACTATACTGACTGTAAAGTGCAGCGTGCGTTACTATACTGACTGTAAAGTGCCGCATGTGTTACTATACTGACTGTAAAGAGCAGCATGTGTTACTATACTGACTGTAAAGAGCAGCATGTGTTACTATACTGACTGTAAAGAGCAGCGTGTGTTACTATACTGACTGTAAAGTGCAGCGTGCGTTACTATACTGACTGTAAAGTGCCGCATGTGTTACTATACTGACTGTAAAGAGCAGCATGTGTTACTATACTGACTGTAAAGTGCAGCATGTGTTACTATACTGACTGTAAAGTGCCGCATGTGTTACTATACTGACTGTAAAGTGCCGCGTGTGTTACTATACTGACTGTAAAGTGCAGCATGCGTTACTATACTGACTGTAAAGTGCAGCGTGTGTTACTATACTGACTGTAAAGTGCAGCATGTGTTACTATACTGACTGTAAAGAGCAGCGTGTGTTACTATACTGACTGTAAAGAGCAGCATGTGTTACTATACTGACTGTAAAGTGCCGCGTGTGTTACTATACTGACTGTAAAGTGCAGCATGCGTTACTATACTGACTGTAAAGTGCCGCATGCGTTACTATACTGACTGTAAAGTGCAGCGTGTGTTACTATACTGACTGTAAAGAGCAGCGTGCGTTACTATACTGACTGTAAAGTGCAGCGTGCGTTACTATACTGACTGTAAAGTGCAGCGTGCGTTACTATACTGACTGTAAAGTGCCGCGTGTGTTACTATACTGACTGTAAAGTGCAGCATGCGTTACAATACTGACTGTAAAGTGCAGCGTGCGTTACTATACTGACTGTAAAGAGCAGCGTGCGTTACTATACTGACTGTAAAGTGCAGCGTGTGTTACTATAATGACTGTAAAGTGCCGCGTGCGTTACTATACTGACTGTAAAGTGCCGCATGTGTTACTATACTGACTGTAAAGTGCCGCATGTGTTACTATACTGACTGTAAAGTGCAGCGTGTGTTACTATACTGACTGTAAAGTGCAGCGTGTGTTACTATACTGACGGTAAAGAGCACCATGTGTTACTATACTGACTGTAAAGAGCAGCATGTGTTACTATACTGACTGTAAAGAGCAGCTTGTGTTACTATACTGACTGTAAAGTGCAGCGTGTGTTACTATACTGACTGTAAAGTGCAGCGTGCGTTACTATACTGACTGTAAAGTGCAGCGTGTGTTACTATACTGACTGTAAAGTGCAGTATGTGTTACTATACTGACTGTAAAGTGCAGCGTGCGTTACTATACTGACTGTAAAGTGCAGCGTGTGTTACTATACTGACTGTAAAGAGCAGCGTGTGTTACTATACTGACTGTAAAGTGCAGCGTGCGTTACTATACTGACTGTAAAGTGCAGCGTGCGTTACTATACTGACTGTAAAGTGCCGCATGCGTTACTATACTGACTGTAAAGTGCAGCGTGTGTTACTATACTGACTGTAAAGAGCAGCATGTGTTACTATACTGACTGTAAAGTGCCGCATGTGTTACTATACTGACTGTAAAGTGCAGCGTGTGTTACTATACTGACTGTAAAGTGCAGCGTGTGTTACTATACTGACTGTAAAGAGCAGCATGTGTTACTATACTGACTGTAAAGTGCAGCGTGCGTTACTATACTGACTGTAAAGAGCAGCGCGCGTTACTATACTGACTGTAAAGTGCAGCGTGTGTTACTATACTGACTGTAAAGAGCAGCATGTGTTACTATACTGACTGTAAAGTGCAGCATGTGTTACTATACTGACTGTAAAGTGCAGCGTGCGTTACTATACTGACTGTAAAGTGCAGCATGTGTTACTATACTGACTGTAAAGAGCAGCGTGTGTTACTATACTGACTGTAAAGTGCAGCGTGCGTTACTATACTGACTGTAAAGTGCCGATGTGTTACTATACTGACTGTAAAGTGCAGCGTGCGTTACTATACTGACTGTAAAGTGCCGCGTGCGTTACTATACTGACTGTAAAGTGCAGCATGCGTTACTATACTGACTGTAAAGAGCAGCATGTGTTACTATACTGACTGTAAAGTGCAGCATGTGTTACTATACTGACTGTAAAGTGCAGCATGTGTTACTATACTGACTGTAAAGTGCAGCGTGTGTTACTATACTGACTGTAAAGAGCAGCATGTGTTACTATACTGACTGTAAAGTGCAGCATGTGTTACTATACTGACTGTAATGTGCAGCGTGTGTTACTATACTGACTGTAAAGTGCAGCGTGTGTTACTATACTGACTGTAAAGTGCAGCGTGTGTTACTATACTGACTGTAATGTGCAGCGTGTGTTACTATACTGACTGTAAAGTGCAGCGTGTGTTACTATACTGACTGTAAAGTGCAGCGTGTGTTACTATACTGACTGTAAAGTGCCGCATGTGTTACTATACTGACTGTAAAGTGCAGCGTGTGTTACTATACTGACTGTAAAGAGCAGCGTGCGTTACTATACTGACTGTAAAGTGCAGCATGTGTTACTATACTGACTGTAAAGAGCAGCATGTGTTACTATACTGACTGTAAAGTGCCGCGTGCGTTACTATACTGACTGTAAAGTGCAGCGTGCGTTACTATACTGACTGTAAAGTGCAGCATGTGTTACTATACTGACTGTAAAGTGCCGCATGTGTTACTATAACTGACTGTAAAGTGCAGCATGCGTTACTATACTGACTGTAAAGTGCAGCGTGCGTTACTATACTGACTGTAAAGTGCAGCATGTGTTACTATACTGACTGTAAAGTGCCGCATGCGTTACTATACTGACTGTAAAGTGCCGATGCGTTACTATACTGACTGTAAAGTTCCGCATGTGTTACTATACTGACTGTAAAGTGCAGCGTGCATTACTATACTGACTGTAAAGTGCCGCATGTGTTACTATACTGACTGTAAAGTGCAGCATGTGTTACTATACTGACTGTAAAGTGCAGCGTGCGTTACTATACTGACTGTAAAGAGCAGCGTGCGTTACTATACTGACTGTAAAGTGCAGCGTGCGTTACTATACTGACTGTAAAGTGCAGCGTGCGTTACTATACTGACTGTAAAGTGCAGCGTGTGTTACTGTACTGACTGCAAAGTGCAGCATGTGTTACTATACTGACTGTAAAGTGCAGCGTGCGTTACTATACTGACTGTAAAGTGCCGCGTGTGTTACTATACTGACTGTAAAGTGCAGCATGCGTTACAATACTGACTGTAAAGTGCAGCGTGCGTTACTATACTGACTGTAAAGAGCAGCGTGCGTTACTATACTGACTGTAAAGTGCAGCGTGTGTTACTATAATGACTGTAAAGTGCCGCGTGTGTTACTATACTGACTGTAAAGTGCCGCATGTGTTACTATACTGACTGTAAAGAGCAGCTTGTGTTACTATACTGACTGTAAAGTGCCGCATGTGTTACTATACTGACTGTAAAGTGCCGCATGTGTTACTATACTGACTGTAAAGTGCAGCGTGTGTTACTATACTGACTGTAAAGTGCAGCGTGTGTTACTATACTGACGGTAAAGAGCACCATGTGTTACTATACTGACTGTAAAGAGCAGCATGTGTTACTATACTGACTGTAAAGAGCAGCTTGTGTTACTATACTGACTGTAAAGTGCAGCGTGTGTTACTATACTGACTGTAAAGTGCAGCGTGCGTTACTATACTGACTGTAAAGTGCAGCGTGTGTTACTATACTGACTGTAAAGTGCAGCTTGTGTTACTATACTGACTGTAAAGTGCAGCGTGCGTTACTATACTGACTGTAAAGTGCAGCGTGCGTTACTATACTGACTGTAAAGTGCAGCGTGTGTTACTATACTGACTGTAAAGAGCAGCTTGTGTTACTATACTGACTGTAAAGTGCAGCGTGCGTTACTATACTGACTGTAAAGTGCAGCGTGCGTTACTATACTGACTGTAAAGTGCAGCGTGCGTTACTATACTGACTGTAAAGTGCAGCGTGCGTTACTATACTGACTGTAAAGTGCCGCATGCGTTACTATACTGACTGTAAAGTGCAGCATGTGTTACTATACTGACTGTAAAGTGCAGCGTGTGTTACTATACTGACTGTAAAGTGCCGCATGTGTTCCTATACTGACTGTAAAGTGCAGCGTGTGTTACTATACTGACTGTAAAGAGCAGCATGTGTTACTATACTGACTGTAAAGTGCCGCATGTGTTACTATACTGACTGTAAAGTGCAGCGTGTGTTACTATACTGACTGTAAAGTGCAGCGTGTGTTACTATACTGACTGTAAAGAGCAGCATGTGTTACTATACTGACTGTAAAGTGCAGCGTGCGTTACTATACTGACTGTAAAGAGCAGCGCGCGTTACTATACTGACTGTAAAGTGCAGCATGTGTTACTATACTGACTGTAAAGAGCAGCATGTGTTACTATACTGACTGTAAAGTGCAGCATGTGTTACTATACTGACTGTAAAGTGCAGCGTGCGTTACTATACTGACTGTAAAGTGCAGCATGTGTTACTATACTGACTGTAAAGAGCAGCGTGTGTTACTATACTGACTGTAAAGTGCAGCGTGCGTTACTATACTGACTGTAAAGTGCCGATGTGTTACTATACTGACTGTAAAGTGCAGCGTGCGTTACTATACTGACTGTAAAGTGCCGCGTGCGTTACTATACTGACTGTAAAGTGCAGCATGCGTTACTATACTGACTGTAAAGAGCAGCATGTGTTACTATACTGACTGTAAAGTGCAGCATGTGTTACTATACTGACTGTAAAGTGCAGCATGTGTTACTATACTGACTGTAAAGTGCAGCGTGTGTTACTATACTGACTGTAAAGAGCAGCATGTGTTACTATACTGACTGTAAAGTGCAGCATGTGTTACTATACTGACTGTAATGTGCAGCGTGTGTTACTATACTGACTGTAAAGTGCAGCGTGTGTTACTATACTGACTGTAAAGTGCAGCGTGCGTTACTATACTGACTGTAAAGTGCCGCATGTGTTACTATACTGACTGTAAAGTGCAGCGTGTGTTACTATACTGACTGTAAAGTGCCGCATGTGTTACTATACTGACTGTAAAGTGCAGCATGTGTTACTATACTGACTGTAAAGTGCAGCATGTGTTACTATACTGACTGTAAAGTGCAGCGTGTGTTACTATACTGACTGTAAAGAGCAGCGTGCGTTACTATACTGACTGTAAAGTGCAGCATGTGTTACTATACTGACTGTAAAGAGCAGCATGTGTTACTATACTGACTGTAAAGTGCCGCGTGCGTTACTATACTGACTGTAAAGAGCAGCATGTGTTACTATACTGACTGTAAAGTGCAGCATGTATTACTATACTGACTGTAAAGTGCAGCGTGTGTTACTATACTGACTGTAAAGTGCAGCGTGTGTTACTATACTGACTGTAAAGTGCAGCGTGCGTTACTATACTGACTGTAAAGTGCAGCATGTGTTACTATACTGACTGTAAAGTGCCGCATGTGTTACTATACTGACTGTAAAGTGCAGCATGCGTTACTATACTGACTGTAAAGTGCAGCGTGCGTTACTATACTGACTGTAAAGTGCAGCATGTGTTACTATACTGACTGTAAAGTGCCGCATGCGTTACTATACTGACTGTAAAGTGCCGATGCGTTACTATACTGACTGTAAAGTTCCGCATGTGTTACTATACTGACTGTAAAGTGCAGCGTGCATTACTATACTGACTGTAAAGTGCCGCATGTGTTACTATACTGACTGTAAAGTGCAGCATGTGTTACTATACTGACTGTAAAGTGCAGCGTGCGTTACTATACTGACTGTAAAGAGCAGCGTGCGTTACTATACTGACTGTAAAGTGCAGCGTGCGTTACTATACTGACTGTAAAGTGCAGCGTGCGTTACTATACTGACTGTAAAGTGCAGCGTGTGTTACTATACTGACTGTAAAGTGCAGCATGTGTTACTATACTGACTGTAAAGTGCAGCGTGCGTTACTATACTGACTGTAAAGAGCAGCATGTGTTACTATACTGACTGTAAAGTGCAGCGTGTGTTACTATACTGACTGTAAAGTGCAGCGTGCGTTACTATACTGACTGTAAAGAGCAGCGTGTGTTACTATACTGACTGTAAAGTGCAGCGTGTGTTACTATACTGACTGTAAAGTGCAGCATGTGTTACTATACTGACTGTAAAGTGCAGCGTGCGTTACTATACTGACTGTAAAGAGCAGCATGCGTTACTATACTGACTGTAAAGTGCAGCGTGCGTTACTATACTGACTGTAAAGTGCAGCATGCGTTACTATACTGACTGTAAAGAGCAGCATGTGTTACTATACTGACTGTAAAGTGCAGCATGCGTTACTATACTGACTGTAAAGAGCAGCATGTGTTACTATACTGACTGTAAAGTGCAGCATGTGTTACTATACTGACTGTAAAGTGCAGCGTGCGTTACTATACTGACTGTAAAGAGCAGCATGTGTTACTATACTGACTGTAAAGTGCAGCATGTGTTACTATACTGACTGTAAAGTGCAGCATGTGTTACTATACTGACTGTAAAGTGCAGCATGCGTTACTATACTTACTGTAAAGTGCAGCGTGTGTTACTATACTGACTGTAAAGTGCCGCGTGTGTTACTATACTGACTGTAAAGAGCAGCATGTGTTACTATACTGACTGTAAAGTGCAGCATGTGTTACTATACTGACTGTAAAGTGCCGCATGTGTTACTATACTGACTGTAAAGTGCAGCGTGCGTTACTATACTGAGTGTAAAGTGCAGCGTGTGTTACTATACTGACTGTAAAGTGCAGCGTGTGTTACTATACTGACTGTAAAGAGCAGCGTGTGTTACTATACTGACTGTAAAGAGCAGCGTGCGTTACTATACTGACTGTAAAGAGCAGCGTGCGTTACTATACTGACTGTAAAGTGCAGCGTGTGTTACTATACTGACTGTAAAGTGCAGCATGTGTTACTATACTGACTGTAAAGAGCAGCATGTGTTACTATACTGACTGTAAAGTGCCGCGTGCGTTACTATACTGACTGTAAAGTGCAGCGTGCGTTACTATACTGACTGTAAAGTGCAGCATGTGTTACTATACTGACTGTAAAGAGCAGCATGTGTTACTATACTGACTGTAAAGAGCAGCATGTGTTACTATACTGACTGTAAAGTGCAGCATGTATTACTATACTGACTGTAAAGTGCAGCATGCGTTACTATACTGACTGTAAAGTGCAGCGTGCGTTACTATACTGACTGTAAAGAGCAGCGTGTGTTACTATACTGACTGTAAAGTGCAGCGTATGTTACTATACTGACTGTAAAGTGCAGCGTGCGTTACTATACTGACTGTAAAGTGCAGCGTGTGTTACTATACTGACTGTAAAGAGCAGCGTGCGTTACTATACTGACTGTAAAGTGCAGCGTGTGTTACTATACTGACTGTAAAGAGCAGCGTGCGTTACTATACTGACTGTAAAGAGCAGCGTGCGTTACTATACTGACTGTAAAGTGCAGCATGTGTTACTATACTGACTGTAAAGAGCAGCATGTGTTACTATACTGACTGTAAAGTGCCGCGTGCGTTACTATACTGACTGTAAAGTGCCGCATATGTTACTATACTGACTGTAAAGTGCAGCATGCGTTACTATACTGACTGTAAAGTGCAGCGTGCGTTACTATACTGACTGTAAAGTGCAGCGTGTGTTACTATACTGACTGTAAAGTGCTGCATGTGTTACTATACTGACTGTAA
Organism: Rhinoderma darwinii; assembly: GCF_050947455.1. Taxonomy (NCBI): domain Eukaryota; kingdom Metazoa; phylum Chordata; class Amphibia; order Anura; family Rhinodermatidae; genus Rhinoderma; species Rhinoderma darwinii. Next base: position 33,482 of record NW_027462500.1, read on the forward strand.
AGTGCAGCGTGTGTTACTATACTGACTGTAAAGTGCAGCGTGTGTTACTATACTGACTGTAAAGAGCAGCATGTGTTACTATACTGACTGTGAAGTGCCGCATGTGTTACTATACTGACTGTAAAGTGCAGCATGCGTTACTATACTGACTGTAAAGTGCAGCGTGTGTTACTATACTGACTGTAAAGAGCAGCATGTGTTACTATACTGACTGTAAAGTGCAGCGTGTGTTACTATACTGACTGTAAAGTGCAGCGTGCGTTACTATACTGACTGTAAAGTGCCGCGTGTGTTACTATACTGACTGTAAAGTGCAGCATGTGTTACTATACTGACTGTAAAGTGCAGCGTGTGTTACTATACTGACTGTAAAGTGCAGCGTGCGTTACTATACTGACTGTAAAGTGCAGCGTGCGTTACTATACTGACTGTAAAGAGCAGCATGTGTTACTATACTGACTGTAAAGTGCAGCATGTATTACTATACTGACTGTAAAGTGCAGCGTGCGTTATTATACTGACTGTAAAGTGCCGCGTGTGTTACTATACTGACTGTAAAGTGCAGCGTGCGTTACTATACTGACTGTAAAGTGCCGCGTGTGTTACTATACTGACTGTAAAGTGCAGCATGTGTTACTATACTGACTGTAAAGTGCAGCGTGTGTTACTATACTGACTGTAAAGTGCAGCGTGCGTTACTATACTGACTGTAAAGTGCAGCGTGCGTTACTATACTGACTGTAAAGAGCAGCATGTGTTACTATACTGACTGTAAAGTGCAGCATGTATTACTATACTGACTGTAAAGTGCAGCGTGCGTTATTATACTGACTGTAAAGTGCCGCGTGTGTTACTATACTGACTGTAAAGTGCAGCGTGCGTTACTATACTGACTGTAAAGTGCAGCATGTGTTACTATACTGACTGTAAAGAGCAGCATGTGTTACTATACTGACTGTAAAGTGCAGCGTGCGTTACTATACTGACTGTAAAGTGCAGCGTGCGTTACTATACTGACTGTAAAGAGCAGCATGTGTTACTATACTGACTGTAAAGTGCAGCGTGTGTTACTATACTGACTGTAAAGTGCAGCATGTGTTACTATACTGACTGTAAAGTGCCGCGTGTGTTACTATACTGACTGTAAAGAGCAGCATGTGTTACTATACTGACTGTAAAGTGCAGCGTGTGTTACTATACTGACTGTAAAGTGCAGCATGTGTTACTATACTGACTGTAAAGTGCCGCGTGTGTTACTATACTGACTGTAAAGTGCAGCGTGCGTTACTATACTGACTGTAAAGTGCAGCGTGCGTTACTATACTGACTGTAAAGAGCAGCATGTGTTACTATACTGACTGTAAAGTGCAGCATGTATTACTATACTGACTGTAAAGTGCAGCATGTGTTACTATACTGACTGTAAAGAGCAGCATGTGTTACTATACTGACTGTAAAGTGCAGCGTGTGTTACTATACTGACTGTAAAGTGCAGCGTGCGTTACTATACTGACTGTAAAGTGCAGCGTGTGTTACTATACTGACTGTAAAGAGCAGCATGTGTTACTATACTGACTGTAAAGTGCAGCGTGTGTTACTATACTGACTGTAAAGTGCCGCGTGTGTTACTATACTGACTGTAAAGTGCCGCGTGTGTTACTATACTGACTGTAAAGTGCAGCGTGTGTTACTATACTGACTGTAAAGTGCAGCATGTGTTACTATACTGACTGTAAAGTGCCGCGTGTGTTACTATACTGACTGTAAAGTGCAGCATGTGTTACTATACTGACTGTAAAGTGCAGCATGTGTTACTATACTGACTGTAAAGTGCAGCATGCGTTACTATACTGACTGTAAAGTGCAGCGTGCGTTACTATACTGACTGTAAAGTGCAGCGTGTGTTACTATACTGACTGTAAAGTGCCGCATGTGTTACTATACTGACTGTAAAGAGCAGCATGCGTTACTATACTGACTGTAAAGTGCAGCGTGCGTTACTATACTGACTGTAAAGTGCAGCGTGTGTTACTATACTGACTGTAAAGTGCCGCATATGTTACTATACTGACTGTAAAGTGCAGCGTGTGTTACTATACTGACTGTAAAGTGCAGCGTGTGTTACTATACTGACTGTAAAGAGCAGCATGTGTTACTATACTGACTGTAAAGTGCAGCATGTGTTACTATACTGACTGTAAAGTGCCGCATGTGTTACTATACTGACTGTAAAGTGCAGCGTGTGTTACTATACTGACTGTAAAGTGCAGCGTGTGTTACTATACTGACTGTAAAGTGCAGCGTGCGTTACTATACTGACCGTAAAGTGCCGCGTGTGTTACTATACTGACTGTAAAGTGCAGCATGTGTTACTATACTGACTGTAAAGTGCAGCGTGTGTTACTATACTGACTGTAAAGTGCAGCGTGCGTTACTATACTGACTGTAAAGTGCAGCGTGCGTTACTATACTGACTGTAAAGAGCAGCATGTGTTACTATACTGACTGTAAAGTGCAGCATGTATTACTATACTGACTGTAAAGTGCAGCGTGCGTTATTATACTGACTGTAAAGTGCCGCGTGTGTTACTATACTGACTGTAAAGTGCAGCGTGCGTTACTATACTGACTGTAAAGTGCAGCATGTGTTACTATACTGACTGTAAAGAGCAGCATGTGTTACTATACTGACTGTAAAGTGCAGCGTGCGTTACTATACTGACTGTAAAGTGCAGCGTGCGTTACTATACTGACTGTAAAGTGCAGCATGCGTTACTATACTGACTGTAAAGTGCAGCGTGCGTTACTATACTGACTGTAAAGTGCAGCGTGTGTTACTATACTGACTGTAAAGTGCCGCATGTGTTACTATACTGACTGTAAAGTGCAGCGTGCGTTACTATACTGACTGTAAAGTGCAGCGTGTGTTACTATACTGACTGTAAAGAGCAGCATGCGTTACTATACTGACTGTAAAGTGCAGCGTGCGTTACTATACTGACTGTAAAGTGCAGCGTGTGTTACTATACTGACTGTAAAGTGCAGCGTGTGTTACTATACTGACTGTAAAGTGCAGCGTGTGTTACTATACTGACTGTAAAGAGCAGCGTGCGTTACTATTCTGACTGTAAAGTGCCGCGTGTGTTACTATACTGACTGTAAAGTGCAGCGTGCGTTACTATACTGACTGTAAAGTGCAGCATGTGTTACTATACTGACTGTAAAGTGCAGCGTGTGTTACTATACTGACTGTAAAGTGCAGCGTGCGTTACTATACTGACTGTAAAGTGCAGCATGTGTTACTATACTGACTGTAAAGTGCAGCGTGTGTTACTATACTGACTGTAAAGAGCAGCGTGCGTTACTATACTGACTGTAAAGTGCAGCGTGCGTTACTATACTGACTGTAAAGTGCAGCATGTGTTACTATACTGACTGTAAAGAGCAGCATGTGTTACTATACTGACTGTAAAGTGCAGCGTGTGTTACTATACTGACTGTAAAGTGCAGCGTGCGTTACTATACTGACTGTAAAGTGCAGCGTGTGTTACTATACTGACTGTAAAGAGCAGCGTGTGTTACTATACTGACTGTAAAGAGCAGTGTGTGTTACTATACTGACTGTAAAGTGCAGCGTGTGTTACTATACTGACTGTAAAGAGCAGCATGTGTTACTATACTGACTGTAAAGTGCAGCATGTATTACTATACTGACTGTAAAGTGCAGCGTGCGTTATTATACTGACTGTAAAGTGCAGCATGTGTTACTATACTGACTGTAAAGTGCAGCGTGTGTTACTATACTGACTGTAAAGTGCAGCGTGTGTTACTATACTGACTGTAAAGTGCAGCATGTGTTACTATACTGACTGTAAAGTGCCGCGTGTGTTACTATACTGACTGTAAAGTGCAGCATGTGTTACTATACTGACTGTAAAGTGCAGCATGTGTTACTATACTGACTGTAAAGTGCAGCATGTGTTACTATACTGACTGTAAAGTGCAGCGTGTGTTACTATACTGACTGTAAAGAGCAGCGTGTGTTACTATACTGACTGTAAAGTGCCGCATGTGTTACTATACTGACTGTAAAGTGCAGCGTGCGTTACTATACTGACTGTAAAGTGCAGCGTGCGTTACTATACTGACTGTAAAGTGCAGCATGTGTTACTATACTGACTGTAAAGTGCAGCATGTGTTACTATACTGACTGTAAAGTGCAGCGTTTGTTACTATACTGACTGTAAAGAGCAGCATGTGTTACTATACTGACTGTAAAGTGCCGCGTGTGTTACTATACTGACTGTAAAGTGCCGCATGTGTTACTATACTGACTGTAAAGAGCCGCATGTGTTACTATACTGACTGTAAAGTGCCACATGTGTTCCTATACTGACTGTAAAGTGCCGCATGTGTTACTATACTGACTGTAAAGTGCCGCATGTGTTACTATACTGACTGTAAAGTGCAGCATGTGTTACTATACTGACTGTAAAGTGCAGCATGTGTTACTATACTGACTGTAAAGTGCAGCATGTGTTACTATACTGACTGTAAAGTGCAGCGTGCGTTACTATACTGACTGTAAAGTGCAGCGTGCGTTACTATACTGATTGTAAAGTGCCTCGTGCGTTACTATACTGACTGTAAAGTGCAGCGTGTGTTACTATACTGACTGTAAAGTGCAGCGTGCGTTACTATACTGACTGTAAAGAGCAGCGTGTGTTACTATACTGACTGTAAAGAGCAGCGTGCGTTACTATACTGACTGTAAAGAGCAGCGTGTGTTACTATACTGACTGTAAAGTGCAGCGTGCATTACTATACTGACTGTAAAGAGCAGCGTGTGTTACTATACTGACTGTAAAGTGCCGCATGTGTTACTATACTGACTGTAAAGTGCAGCATGTGTTACTATACTGACTGTAAAGTGCCGCATGTGTTACTATACTGACTGTAAAGAGCAGCGTGCGTTACTATACTGACTGTAAAGTGCAGCGTGCGTTACTATACTGACTGTAAAGTGCAGCGTGCGTTACTATACTGACTGTAAAGTGCAGCGTGTGTTACTATACTGACTGTAAAGTGCAGCATGTGTTACTATACTGACTGTAAAGTGCAGCGTGCGTTACTATACTGACTGTAAAGAGCAGCATGTGTTACTATACTGACTGTAAAGAGCAGCATGCGTTACTATACTGACTGTAAAGTGCAGCGTGCGTTACTATACTGACTGTAAAGTGCAGCGTGCGTTACTATACTGACTGTAAAGTGCAGCGTGCGTTACTATACTGACTGTAAAGTGCAGCATGCGTTACTATACTGACTGTAAAGAGCAGCATGTGTTACTATACTGACTGTAAAGTGCCGCGTGCGTTACTATACTGACTGTAAAGAGCAGCATGTGTTACTATACTGACTGTAAAGTGCAGCATGTGTTACTATACTGACTGTAAAGTGCAGCATGTGTTACTATACTGACTGTAAAGTGCAGCATGCGTTACTATACTGACTGTAAAGTGCAGCGTGCGTTACTATACTGACTGTAAAGTGCAGCGTGCGTTACTATACTGACTGTAAAGTGCAGCGTGTGTTACTATACTGACTGTAAAGTGCCGCGTGTGTTACTATACTGACTGTAAAGTGCAGCGTGTGTTACTATACTGACTGTAAAGAGCAGCATGTGTTACTATACTGACTGTAAAGAGCAGCGTGTGTTACTATACTGACTGTAAAGTGCAGCGTGTGTTACTATACTGACTGTAAAGTGCAGCATGTGTTACTATACTGACTGTAAAGAGCAGCGTGCGTTACTATACTGACTGTAAAGAGCAGCGTGCGTTACTATACTGACTGTAAAGTGCAGCGTGTGTTACTATACTGACTGTAAAGTGCAGCATGTGTTACTATACTGACTGTAAAGAGCAGCATGTGTTACTATACTGACTGTAAAGTGCCGCGTGCGTTACTATACTGACTGTAAAGTGCAGCGTGCGTTACTATACTGACTGTAAAGTGCAGCATGTGTTACTATACTGACTGTAAAGAGCAGCATGTGTTACTATACTGACTGTAAAGAGCAGCATGTGTTACTATACTGACTGTGAAGTGCCGCATGTGTTACTATACTGACTGTAAAGTGCAGCATGCGTTACTATACTGACTGTAAAGTGCAGCGTGCATTGCTATACTGACTGTAAAGAGCAGCGTGTGTTACTATACTGACTGTAAAGTGCAGCGTGTGTTACTATACTGACTGTAAAGTGCAGCGTGCGTTACTATACTGACTGTAAAGTGCAGCGTGTGTTACTATACTGACTGTAAAGTGCAGCGTGCGTTACTATACTGACTGTAAAGTGCAGCGTGCGTTACTATACCGACTGTAAAGAGCAGCATGTGTTACTATACTGACTGTAAAGTGCAGCATGCGTTACTATACTGACTGTAAAGAGCAGCATGTGTTACTATACTGACTGTAAAGTGCCGCGTGCGTTACTATACTGACTGTAAAGAGCAGCATGTGTTACTATACTGACTGTAAAGTGCAGCATGTGTTACTATACTGACTGTAAAGTGCAGCATGTGTTACTATACTGACTGTAAAGTGCAGCATGCGTTACTATACTGACTGTAAAGTGCAGCGTGCGTTACTATACTGACTGTAAAGTGCAGCGTGCGTTACTATACTGACTGTAAAGTGCAGCGTGTGTTACTATACTGACTGTAAAGTGCCGCGTGTGTTACTATACTGACTGTAAAGTGCAGCGTGTGTTACTATACTGACTGTAAAGAGCAGCATGTGTTACTATACTGACTGTAAAGAGCAGCGTGTGTTACTATACTGACTGTAAAGTGCAGCGTGTGTTACTATACTGACTGTAAAGTGCAGCATGTGTTACTATACTGACTGTAAAGAGCAGCGTGCGTTACTATACTGACTGTAAAGAGCAGCGTGCGTTACTATACTGACTGTAAAGTGCAGCGTGTGTTACTATACTGACTGTAAAGTGCAGCATGTGTTACTATACTGACTGTAAAGAGCAGCATGTGTTACTATACTGACTGTAAAGTGCCGCGTGCGTTACTATACTGACTGTAAAGTGCAGCGTGCGTTACTATACTGACTGTAAAGTGCAGCATGTGTTACTATACTGACTGTAAAGAGCAGCATGTTACTATACTGACTGTAAAGAGCAGCATGTGTTACTATACTGACTGTGAAGTGCCGCATGTGTTACTATACTGACTGTAAAGTGCAGCATGCGTTACTATACTGACTGTAAAGTGCAGCGTGCATTACTATACTGACTGTAAAGAGCAGCGTGTGTTACTATACTGACTGTAAAGTGCAGCGTGTGTTACTATACTGACTGTAAAGTGCAGCGTGCGTTACTATACTGACTGTAAAGTGCAGCGTGTGTTACTATACTGACTGTAAAGAGCAGCGTGCGTTACTATACTGACTGTAAAGTGCAGCGTGTGTTACTATACTGACTGTAAAGAGCAGCGTGCGTTACTATACTGACTGTAAAGAGCAGCGTGCGTTACTATACTGACTGTAAAGTGCAGCATGTGTTACTATACTGACTGTAAAGAGCAGCATGTGTTACTATACTGACTGTAAAGTGCCGCGTGCGTTACTATACTGACTGTAAAGTGCCGCATATGTTACTATACTGACTGTAAAGTGCCGCATGTGTTACTATACTGACTGTAAAGAGCAGCATGCGTTACTATACTGACTGTAAAGTGCAGCGTGCGTTACTATACTGACTGTAAAGAGCAGCTTGTGTTACTATACTGACTGTAAAGTGCAGCGTGTGTTACTATACTGACTGTAAAGTGCCGCATGTGTTACTATACTGACGGTAAAGAGCACCATGTGTTACTATACTGACTGTAAAGAGCAGCATGTGTTACTATACTGACTGTAAAGAGCAGCTTGTGTTACTATACTGACTGTAAAGTGCAGCGTGTGTTACTATACTGACTGTAAAGTGCAGCGTGTGTTACTATACTGACTGTAAAGTGCCGCATGTGTTACTATACTGACGGTAAAGAGCACCATGTGTTACTATACTGACTGTAAAGAGCACCATGTGTTACTATACTGACTGTAAAGAGCAGCTTGTGTTACTATACTGACTGTAAAGTGCAGCGTGTGTTACTATACTGACTGTAAAGTGCAGCGTGTGTTACTATACTGACTGTAAAGTGCAGCGTGTGTTACTATACTGACTGTAAAGTGCAGCTTGTGTTACTATACTGACTGTAAAGTGCAGCGTGCGTTACTATACTGACTGTAAAGTGCAGCGTGCGTTACTATACTGACTGTAAAGTGCAGCGTGTGTTACTATACTGACTGTAAAGAGCAGCTTGTGTTACTATACTGACTGTAAAGTGCAGCGTGCGTTACTATACTGACTGTAAAGTGCAGCGTGCGTTACTATACTGACTGTAAAGTGCAGCGTGCGTTACTATACTGACTGTAAAGTGCCGCATGCGTTACTATACTGACTGTAAAGTGCAGCGTGTGTTACTATACTGACTGTAAAGAGCAGCATGTGTTACTATACTGACTGTAAAGTGCCGCATGTGTTACTATACTGACTGTAAAGTGCAGCGTGTGTTACTATACTGACTGTAAAGTGCAGCGTGTGTTACTATACTGACTGTAAAGAGCAGCATGTGTTACTATACTGACTGTAAAGTGCAGCGTGTGTTACTATACTGACTGTAAAGAGCAGCATGTGTTACTATACTGACTGTAAAGTGCAGCATGTGTTACTATACTGACTGTAAAGTGCCGCATGTGTTACTATACTGACTGTAAAGTGCAGCGTGTGTTACTATACTGACTGTAAAGTGCAGCGTGTGTTACTATACTGACTGTAAAGTGCAGCGTGCGTTACTATACTGACCGTAAAGTGCCGCGTGTGTTACTATACTGACTGTAAAGTGCAGCATGTGTTACTATACTGACTGTAAAGTGCAGCGTGTGTTACTATACTGACTGTAAAGTGCAGCGTGCGTTACTATACTGACTGTAAAGTGCAGCGTGCGTTACTATACTGACTGTAAAGAGCAGCATGTGTTACTATACTGACTGTAAAGTGCAGCATGTATTACTATACTGACTGTAAAGTGCAGCGTGCGTTATTATACTGACTGTAAAGTGCCGCGTGTGTTACTATACTGACTGTAAAGTGCAGCGTGCGTTACTATACTGACTGTAAAGTGCAGCATGTGTTACTATACTGACTGTAAAGAGCAGCATGTGTTACTATACTGACTGTAAAGTGCAGCGTGCGTTACTATACTGACTGTAAAGTGCAGCGTGCGTTACTATACTGACTGTAAAGTGCAGCATGCGTTACTATACTGACTGTAAAGTGCAGCGTGCGTTACTATACTGACTGTAAAGTGCAGCGTGTGTTACTATACTGACTGTAAAGTGCCGCATGTGTTACTATACTGACTGTAAAGTGCAGCGTGCGTTACTATACTGACTGTAAAGTGCAGCGTGTGTTACTATACTGACTGTAAAGAGCAGCATGCGTTACTATACTGACTGTAAAGTGCAGCGTGCGTTACTATACTGACTGTAAAGTGCAGCGTGTGTTACTATACTGACTGTAAAGTGCAGCGTGTGTTACTATACTGACTGTAAAGTGCAGCGTGTGTTACTATACTGACTGTAAAGAGCAGCGTGCGTTACTATTCTGACTGTAAAGTGCCGCGTGTGTTACTATACTGACTGTAAAGTGCAGCGTGCGTTACTATACTGACTGTAAAGTGCAGCATGTGTTACTATACTGACTGTAAAGTGCAGCGTGTGTTACTATACTGACTGTAAAGTGCAGCGTGCGTTACTATACTGACTGTAAAGTGCAGCATGTGTTACTATACTGACTGTAAAGTGCAGCGTGTGTTACTATACTGACTGTAAAGAGCAGCGTGCGTTACTATACTGACTGTAAAGTGCAGCGTGCGTTACTATACTGACTGTAAAGTGCAGCATGTGTTACTATACTGACTGTAAAGAGCAGCATGTGTTACTATACTGACTGTAAAGTGCAGCGTGTGTTACTATACTGACTGTAAAGTGCAGCGTGCGTTACTATACTGACTGTAAAGTGCAGCGTGTGTTACTATACTGACTGTAAAGAGCAGCGTGTGTTACTATACTGACTGTAAAGAGCAGTGTGTGTTACTATACTGACTGTAAAGTGCAGCGTGTGTTACTATACTGACTGTAAAGAGCAGCATGTGTTACTATACTGACTGTAAAGTGCAGCATGTATTACTATACTGACTGTAAAGTGCAGCGTGCGTTATTATACTGACTGTAAAGTGCAGCATGTGTTACTATACTGACTGTAAAGTGCAGCGTGTGTTACTATACTGACTGTAAAGTGCAGCGTGTGTTACTATACTGACTGTAAAGTGCAGCATGTGTTACTATACTGACTGTAAAGTGCCGCGTGTGTTACTATACTGACTGTAAAGTGCAGCATGTGTTACTATACTGACTGTAAAGTGCAGCATGTGTTACTATACTGACTGTAAAGTGCAGCATGTGTTACTATACTGACTGTAAAGTGCAGCGTGTGTTACTATACTGACTGTAAAGAGCAGCGTGTGTTACTATACTGACTGTAAAGTGCCGCATGTGTTACTATACTGACTGTAAAGTGCAGCGTGCGTTACTATACTGACTGTAAAGTGCAGCGTGCGTTACTATACTGACTGTAAAGTGCAGCATGTGTTACTATACTGACTGTAAAGTGCAGCATGTGTTACTATACTGACTGTAAAGTGCAGCGTTTGTTACTATACTGACTGTAAAGAGCAGCATGTGTTACTATACTGACTGTAAAGTGCCGCGTGTGTTACTATACTGACTGTAAAGTGCCGCATGTGTTACTATACTGACTGTAAAGAGCCGCATGTGTTACTATACTGACTGTAAAGTGCCACATGTGTTCCTATACTGACTGTAAAGTGCCGCATGTGTTACTATACTGACTGTAAAGTGCCGCATGTGTTACTATACTGACTGTAAAGTGCAGCATGTGTTACTATACTGACTGTAAAGTGCAGCATGTGTTACTATACTGACTGTAAAGTGCAGCATGTGTTACTATACTGACTGTAAAGTGCAGCGTGCGTTACTATACTGACTGTAAAGTGCAGCGTGCGTTACTATACTGATTGTAAAGTGCCTCGTGCGTTACTATACTGACTGTAAAGTGCAGCGTGTGTTACTATACTGACTGTAAAGTGCAGCGTGCGTTACTATACTGACTGTAAAGTGGCGCATGCGTTACTATACTGACTGTAAAGAGCAGCGTGTGTTACTATACTGACTGTAAAGTGCAGCGTGCATTACTATACTGACTGTAAAGAGCAGCGTGTGTTACTATACTGACTGTAAAGTGCCGCATGTGTTACTATACTGACTGTAAAGTGCAGCATGTGTTACTATACTGACTGTAAAGTGCCGCATGTGTTACTATACTGACTGTAAAGAGCAGCGTGCGTTACTATACTGACTGTAAAGTGCAGCGTGCGTTACTATACTGACTGTAAAGTGCAGCGTGCGTTACTATACTGACTGTAAAGTGCAGCGTGTGTTACTATACTGACTGTAAAGTGCAGCATGTGTTACTATACTGACTGTAAAGTGCAGCGTGCGTTACTATACTGACTGTAAAGAGCAGCATGTGTTACTATACTGACTGTAAAGAGCAGCATGCGTTACTATACTGACTGTAAAGTGCAGCGTGCGTTACTATACTGACTGTAAAGTGCAGCGTGCGTTACTATACTGACTGTAAAGTGCAGCGTGCGTTACTATACTGACTGTAAAGTGCAGCATGCGTTACTATACTGACTGTAAAGAGCAGCATGTGTTACTATACTGACTGTAAAGTGCCGCGTGCGTTACTATACTGACTGTAAAGAGCAGCATGTGTTACTATACTGACTGTAAAGTGCAGCATGTGTTACTATACTGACTGTAAAGTGCAGCATGTGTTACTATACTGACTGTAAAGTGCAGCATGCGTTACTATACTGACTGTAAAGTGCAGCGTGCGTTACTATACTGACTGTAAAGTGCAGCGTGCGTTACTATACTGACTGTAAAGTGCAGCGTGTGTTACTATACTGACTGTAAAGTGCCGCGTGTGTTACTATACTGACTGTAAAGTGCAGCGTGTGTTACTATACTGACTGTAAAGAGCAGCATGTGTTACTATACTGACTGTAAAGAGCAGCGTGTGTTACTATACTGACTGTAAAGTGCAGCGTGTGTTACTATACTGACTGTAAAGTGCAGCATGTGTTACTATACTGACTGTAAAGAGCAGCGTGCGTTACTATACTGACTGTAAAGAGCAGCGTGCGTTACTATACTGACTGTAAAGTGCAGCGTGTGTTACTATACTGACTGTAAAGTGCAGCATGTGTTACTATACTGACTGTAAAGAGCAGCATGTGTTACTATACTGACTGTAAAGTGCCGCGTGCGTTACTATACTGACTGTAAAGTGCAGCGTGCGTTACTATACTGACTGTAAAGTGCAGCATGTGTTACTATACTGACTGTAAAGAGCAGCATGTGTTACTATACTGACTGTAAAGAGCAGCATGTGTTACTATACTGACTGTGAAGTGCCGCATGTGTTACTATACTGACTGTAAAGTGCAGCATGCGTTACTATACTGACTGTAAAGTGCAGCGTGCATTGCTATACTGACTGTAAAGAGCAGCGTGTGTTACTATACTGACTGTAAAGTGCAGCGTGTGTTACTATACTGACTGTAAAGTGCAGCGTGCGTTACTATACTGACTGTAAAGTGCAGCGTGTGTTACTATACTGACTGTAAAGTGCAGCGTGCGTTACTATACTGACTGTAAAGTGCAGCGTGCGTTACTATACCGACTGTAAAGAGCAGCATGTGTTACTATACTGACTGTAAAGTGCAGCATGCGTTACTATACTGACTGTAAAGAGCAGCATGTGTTACTATACTGACTGTAAAGTGCCGCGTGCGTTACTATACTGACTGTAAAGAGCAGCATGTGTTACTATACTGACTGTAAAGTGCAGCATGTGTTACTATACTGACTGTAAAGTGCAGCATGTGTTACTATACTGACTGTAAAGTGCAGCATGCGTTACTATACTGACTGTAAAGTGCAGCGTGCGTTACTATACTGACTGTAAAGTGCAGCGTGCGTTACTATACTGACTGTAAAGTGCAGCGTGTGTTACTATACTGACTGTAAAGTGCCGCGTGTGTTACTATACTGACTGTAAAGTGCAGCGTGTGTTACTATACTGACTGTAAAGAGCAGCATGTGTTACTATACTGACTGTAAAGAGCAGCGTGTGTTACTATACTGACTGTAAAGTGCAGCGTGTGTTACTATACTGACTGTAAAGTGCAGCATGTGTTACTATACTGACTGTAAAGAGCAGCGTGCGTTACTATACTGACTGTAAAGAGCAGCGTGCGTTACTATACTGACTGTAAAGTGCAGCGTGTGTTACTATACTGACTGTAAAGTGCAGCATGTGTTACTATACTGACTGTAAAGAGCAGCATGTGTTACTATACTGACTGTAAAGTGCCGCGTGCGTTACTATACTGACTGTAAAGTGCAGCGTGCGTTACTATACTGACTGTAAAGTGCAGCATGTGTTACTATACTGACTGTAAAGAGCAGCATGTTACTATACTGACTGTAAAGAGCAGCATGTGTTACTATACTGACTGTGAAGTGCCGCATGTGTTACTATACTGACTGTAAAGTGCAGCATGCGTTACTATACTGACTGTAAAGTGCAGCGTGCATTACTATACTGACTGTAAAGAGCAGCGTGTGTTACTATACTGACTGTAAAGTGCAGCGTGTGTTACTATACTGACTGTAAAGTGCAGCGTGCGTTACTATACTGACTGTAAAGTGCAGCGTGTGTTACTATACTGACTGTAAAGAGCAGCGTGCGTTACTATACTGACTGTAAAGTGCAGCGTGTGTTACTATACTGACTGTAAAGAGCAGCGTGCGTTACTATACTGACTGTAAAGAGCAGCGTGCGTTACTATACTGACTGTAAAGTGCAGCATGTGTTACTATACTGACTGTAAAGAGCAGCATGTGTTACTATACTGACTGTAAAGTGCCGCGTGCGTTACTATACTGACTGTAAAGTGCCGCATATGTTACTATACTGACTGTAAAGTGCCGCATGTGTTACTATACTGACTGTAAAGAGCAGCATGCGTTACTATACTGACTGTAAAGTGCAGCGTGCGTTACTATACTGACTGTAAAGAGCAGCTTGTGTTACTATACTGACTGTAAAGTGCAGCGTGTGTTACTATACTGACTGTAAAGTGCCGCATGTGTTACTATACTGACGGTAAAGAGCACCATGTGTTACTATACTGACTGTAAAGAGCAGCATGTGTTACTATACTGACTGTAAAGAGCAGCTTGTGTTACTATACTGACTGTAAAGTGCAGCGTGTGTTACTATACTGACTGTAAAGTGCAGCGTGTGTTACTATACTGACTGTAAAGTGCCGCATGTGTTACTATACTGACGGTAAAGAGCACCATGTGTTACTATACTGACTGTAAAGAGCACCATGTGTTACTATACTGACTGTAAAGAGCAGCTTGTGTTACTATACTGACTGTAAAGTGCAGCGTGTGTTACTATACTGACTGTAAAGTGCAGCGTGTGTTACTATACTGACTGTAAAGTGCAGCGTGTGTTACTATACTGACTGTAAAGTGCAGCTTGTGTTACTATACTGACTGTAAAGTGCAGCGTGCGTTACTATACTGACTGTAAAGTGCAGCGTGCGTTACTATACTGACTGTAAAGTGCAGCGTGTGTTACTATACTGACTGTAAAGAGCAGCTTGTGTTACTATACTGACTGTAAAGTGCAGCGTGCGTTACTATACTGACTGTAAAGTGCAGCGTGCGTTACTATACTGACTGTAAAGTGCAGCGTGCGTTACTATACTGACTGTAAAGTGCCGCATGCGTTACTATACTGACTGTAAAGTGCAGCGTGTGTTACTATACTGACTGTAAAGAGCAGCATGTGTTACTATACTGACTGTAAAGTGCCGCATGTGTTACTATACTGACTGTAAAGTGCAGCGTGTGTTACTATACTGACTGTAAAGTGCAGCGTGTGTTACTATACTGACTGTAAAGAGCAGCATGTGTTACTATACTGACTGTAAAGTGCAGCGTGCGTTACTATACTGACTGTAAAGAGCAGCGCGCGTTACTATACTGACTGTAAAGTGCAGCATGTGTTACTATACTGACTGTAAAGAGCAGCATGTGTTACTATACTGACTGTAAAGTGCAGCATGTGTTACTATACTGACTGTAAAGTGCAGCGTGCGTTACTATACTGACTGTAAAGTGCAGCATGTGTTACTATACTGACTGTAAAGAGCAGCGTGTGTTACTATACTGACTGTAAAGTGCAGCGTGCGTTACTATACTGACTGTAAAGTGCCGATGTGTTACTATACTGACTGTAAAGTGCAGCGTGCGTTACTATACTGACTGTAAAGTGCCGCGTGCGTTACTATACTGACTGTAAAGTGCAGCATGCGTTACTATACTGACTGTAAAGAGCAGCATGTGTTACTATACTGACTGTAAAGTGCAGCATGTGTTACTATACTGACTGTAAAGTGCAGCATGTGTTACTATACTGACTGTAAAGTGCAGCGTGTGTTACTATACTGACTGTAAAGAGCAGCATGTGTTACTATACTGACTGTAAAGTGCAGCATGTGTTACTATACTGACTGTAATGTGCAGCGTGTGTTACTATACTGACTGTAAAGTGCAGCGTGTGTTACTATACTGACTGTAAAGTGCAGCGTGCGTTACTATACTGACTGTAAAGTGCCGCATGTGTTACTATACTGACTGTAAAGTGCAGCGTGTGTTACTATACTGACTGTAAAGTGCCGCATGTGTTACTATACTGACTGTAAAGTGCAGCATGTGTTACTATACTGACTGTAAAGTGCAGCATGTGTTACTATACTGACTGTAAAGTGCAGCGTGTGTTACTATACTGACTGTAAAGAGCAGCGTGCGTTACTATACTGACTGTAAAGTGCAGCATGTGTTACTATACTGACTGTAAAGAGCAGCATGTGTTACTATACTGACTGTAAAGTGCCGCGTGCGTTACTATACTGACTGTAAAGTGCAGCGTGCGTTACTATACTGACTGTAAAGTGCAGCATGTGTTACTATACTGACTGTAAAGTGCCGCATGTGTTACTATACTGACTGTAAAGTGCAGCATGCGTTACTATACTGACTGTAAAGTGCAGCGTGCGTTACTATACTGACTGTAAAGTGCAGCATGTGTTACTATACTGACTGTAAAGTGCCGCATGCGTTACTATACTGACTGTAAAGTGCCGATGCGTTACTATACTGACTGTAAAGTTCCGCATGTGTTACTATACTGACTGTAAAGTGCAGCGTGCATTACTATACTGACTGTAAAGTGCCGCATGTGTTACTATACTGACTGTAAAGTGCAGCATGTGTTACTATACTGACTGTAAAGTGCAGCGTGCGTTACTATACTGACTGTAAAGAGCAGCGTGCGTTACTATACTGACTGTAAAGTGCAGCGTGCGTTACTATACTGACTGTAAAGTGCAGCGTGCGTTACTATACTGACTGTAAAGTGCAGCGTGTGTTACTATACTGACTGTAAAGTGCAGCATGTGTTACTATACTGACTGTAAAGTGCAGCGTGCGTTACTATACTGACTGTAAAGAGCAGCATGTGTTACTATACTGACTGTAAAGTGCAGCGTGTGTTACTATACTGACTGTAAAGTGCAGCGTGCGTTACTATACTGACTGTAAAGTGCAGCGTGCGTTACTATACTGACTGTAAAGAGCAGCATGTGTTACTATACTGACTGTAAAGAGCAGCATGTGTTACTATACTGACTGTAAAGAGCAGCGTGTGTTACTATACTGACTGTAAAGTGCAGCGTGTGTTACTATACTGACTGTAAAGTGCAGCATGCGTTACTATACTGACTGTAAAGTGCAGCGTGCGTTACTATACTGACTGTAAAGAGCAGCATGCGTTACTATACTGACTGTAAAGTGCAGCGTGCGTTACTATACTGACTGTAAAGTGCAGCATGCGTTACTATACTGACTGTAAAGAG